>NC_134398.1:77148686-77235494 GCF_050003625.1 Haematobia irritans
AAAATCTTAAGTGCTAAATCATGGTCAATATTACTACACGGATGAAAAAGACTGTTTTTCATATGTTTGGCTATAAACATTATATGTTTGGAACACAAATTTTTAAACACAATATATTTGAGTGCAAGCATGTAATGTTCATAAACTAGCATAACATGTTTGGGACATATATGTTAATATGTTAGAACATATTATGTTTGGGACATAAAATGTTTGTAAATATAATATGCTTGGATGCAAACATATATTAATTTAGAAATAGCCTATAAACATATATGTGTTTAGTAGCTTGGAGCGCTATTTAACAGGGAGCGATATTGAATTAAATTGGTGGTTGTTGCTTGTTATTACAAAATTAACATTTTATTTTTCCTTGGGCAATTGATCAGCTACTTCTTTGATCCTTACAAACTGTGTGGTCCGCTGCTCGAATCCCCGTCCGGCAAAAGGTAAAATTAAAATAAAAAAAATCATACAATTGAATAATTTCTTCTACAATGTTTGTATTACAGAAAAAGGTGCTAAGAACTAAAAAATCTCGTGGAAGTGAGAAAGATGTGGGGGAATATACAATTGGGCAGAAACAAAATTTTGAGCATTCAGGTCGAAAACCTATATTACCTGTTTATTTTCATAATTCATTATGATTGTAAATATATAAATAAATAAACAAAATTTTCAGCACAATATTGTTTGGGAGAATATTTTTTTAAGCATATAATATTTTTGGGTGCAAAATGCTTCCAAACATATTATATGTTCACATAATAACATATTGTTTTTTGAAAGACAACATTATTGAATTTGGATGCAAAAATACAAAATGTTTGGAACTTAGACTACCCAAACATATATTGTTTAGACCAATATGCTTTCAAACATATTATATATTGGAAGAGATCAAACATATAAATGTTTGGGCAATACCCAAAAATATATATGCTTGAAGCAAAATATATTTGGGAGTATATGTTACAGAAGCGATTTTTTGTGAGCGTGTACAGTTTAGTTCATTTTGCAATGGAAAAGGGTTCACTGTTTTTTCAGTGAAAGAGGAACTAAACTTTGTTATTATAAATTTTACTGTGTAATTTTTCACTATTTCCTCCTTATTTCATTTTACTGTCCCAACTCTAAAAAGAGTATAGTGCCCTTTCGTTATTTTTATGAAGACCCCTGATTTCTTTTACCGAACCAAGAAAAAAATTGTGCCCATAATGCCAAAATGATAAACAAAACACATGTCCACACATACATAAAATTCTGCTCTCAAGGCGAAAACATATGCTGTTTGTTTTTCAAATGTCTATTCTCTTGGTTCCGAATGTCTATTCTCTTTATTCAAATTAAATAATATTTAGACTTAAGCATATCAAATTTTTGGCCTTATCATAAAACAGTTTTCCGAAACAACTACAAGAGGTTTCACAGAAAATGTTCCCTTCTGATTCTTTCGCTGTGTTATGTTGATATCTTTCGTCAACTCTCCCGGTTTCCATCTCTATTCTCTTTCTCTATACTCTCTCTGTCGCTTTGAATAAAATATCACAACATATGTATGTTTAGTCGAAATTTGTAAATTTATATATGTTCGCATTCACACATATGATTTTTATGAAACACTCATGCCCCAAACATAATATATTCTAACATATTAACATAGATGTCCCAAACATTTAGTGTTAGTTTAGGAACATTACATGTTTGCACTTAAATATATTGTGTTTTAAAATTGTGCCCGAAAAAACAGTGTAAGAGTAAAGAAATATTTCGACAAATTATATTCTCTTAGGGTTTTTAATCGAACAACGAAAAAAGAAGTACTGGATTTCAGGCCATTCAAAGTTTATTTATATGGGTGAAATGCCTCGGTGATATCAAAAGCAGGTTTTACTAGAATATGGGCTGAATTTATCAATTGTATTGCCCATTTTTAACATATTAAAATATCGATTTTTGACCCTATATATACTCCTGATAAAGTTACAATTTTAAGGCAATGTAGCAGTAGAACCGGACAATTTTGTGATTTAGCACCTACATATAAACCCATCTCCAATTTTTTTAAAGAAAATTTTCCCAGTCAAAAATGTTCATAAGATTTGTCAGAAATTTTGAATTATTTGAAATCCATAAATAAATGCGGAAATTTCCCGTTGAATGGTAGTGGTTATTTAAAATTCCGGTCGTCATTATTTATGGCAGTTTATGTTTGTTTTATATATCCCACACATTACATTATTTAACATCTAAACTTTCTATCTGATTAGCCCGACATTTTGATTTTTGTGTATTTTTCTTTTTTATATAGATTTACTTTTTTTTATAAAATGCTTATATAGACCAATACAAAATCCTGGTATTGTTCTTCTCAAGCTTCTGGAAGCCTAATTATTTTTTTGAAATTTGGTGTTTTTATAAATGCATATTCTGGAGATTGTTGTTATCTACCCATATTTTGATGTGGTCTCTATATAGTCTTATGTCATATTCTAATTTATTGGCCTGAAATTAAAATGCAGAGTTCTTTACATCCCTAAAATGCTGAGATTTGTCGTCGACTCGTATAATTAGATTAGATGGCAAAATAGAATACTTATATCGGTCTATTTTTGGAACACTACACCCTACAATTACAATTGGAATACTGTTAAAATGAGATTTAGGTACACCACCTGGAGTCGACTCCGAAGTCGGAGTCGAGGCTAAGAATAAATGCTGGAGTCGGAGTCGAGCAAAATTGACTCGACTCCACAGCCCTGATGAGAACTTAAATCCAATGTATCAAATGGAGCCGCTGCTTACATTCCTTCGTGGTTATATCAACTATATTTCTCTCTATATTCATTTCAGAGAGATGAATTTTAAATTGCGTTTTCATTCTGGGTCACCAATGTAGACAATTATCTTCTTATTATTCACGATAAAAATATTATTTCACGAAACCAGCCAATTGTTTGGTAGGTGCTGTAGTTTGGTTGCTTGATTGAAATTCTTCAGACACACAACCAGTTTATAGAAAACTGAAAAGTTCAGCTTTATTTTAATAGGTAAATTACAAATATTGATTTGAAATAACAAATGTTTAAATGCTTTTAAGTAGAGGATTGATTTTAGAATAATAATAATAATACTTTTGTTGGTAAAATTTTTTGACGATTGGCATATAATTCAATTCAAGCAAATGTTGCTATGTTATTAACAAGAAACAAAATTAAATATTTCAAAGTACAAAGTTAGTAAAGTGAAAACAAACAAGTCGTTACTCAACAGACCAATATAGTCTAAGTGGGCACCACATGTACCGCCTTTTTTCTACCAGTGTAGGTGTTTAATATGACTCTTTTTGTCTAGCATAGGCTCCATGTGAACAACTTTCAATAATTTTGTCATAACTTTGGCTGTCGAATTACAGTTAATTGGTTCATATCGGTTTATTCAGATTTTTGGTCAAATACTATAGATATTCATAAAATATTGTTTTAATTATGTTAGGATAGCTCCTAAGTTGACATTTTTATTTGTTTTAGCCAAAATAAAACATGTTTTAGTGTAATCGAGCTTCAAAAATAGCAGGAAATGTTTGCTATTTCAGCAAACAGTGACTGCTGTCCCTTTTTCAGCAGACTTTCTGCTGTTTTAGCAAACTTTTCTGCTGTCCCTACTAACAAATTTCTTTGGGTGTACGGGCTCAAATCGATACCGTACGTTATTGATAGTTAGCCAATCCCGTATGGCACAATATCAATACCGAACGGTACAGGCGGTACGCAAAGCACGGTATTATGAAAATACCAATATGGTATTAAAAATAATACCAAAGACAATATACTTAGGAAGATGGGAAATTGGCTGCTGAGAACATCAAACCACTGCTAGTTCCCTATTTGTCGTTTTCACGTTTGCTTCTACACATTAAAATGCAAATAAAAAGAAATTAAGAGTTGGAAATATCTATATAAGAGGGCAGTTCGGAAACTTCTTAGCCTAGCACAAAAAGCGCGGTACACCCAGAAAAAAGTGCCTTCGGAACTAAAGGAAAAAATGTTCATCAATTTAGTTTAGCCAATTTATTTCCATTAAGTTAAATTTTTGTGCGAAATAATAAAATTTACTTGTTTCAGTAAAAAAATCCTAAACTGAAAGCAGTTAGGAATAGTTCATTAACTAGAATAAGGCGTGGAATTTTACTAATACCGTTTTCTTCGCTGGGTATAAGAATTTACTACTGAAAAAGAAAATTTTATTCACTGATAACAAAGCATTCGTAAAAATAAACAAAAACCGTACTAAAACCAAGTTTCCTCAAATTTTGTAAAATTTCTTATAAAATGATAATTCTGACTTCCTTTATTATAGAAAGCTTATCATACATATAAAGAACACTTGGCATAGAAAAATATTTTTGTTCATTCGTACTAAGAAGTATTCAATCCTTTTAAAACTTAAGGAGACACACTTGTTAGAATATAGGAAATTTTCCTATATATCTTTTATCTCCCTGTAATCGTTGGGTTGTTTTTTTAGTTGGCGTTGTTATGGTATACGGAGGGATTGTTAAAAAAAATAATATAGTAAAATAATATAATAAAAAACAAATAAAATATATAAAATATTTGTTATTTTAAATTAGTGAGAAAAAATTATGTTCGTGATGGTGTATAAAGAAAGAAAACAGAATAAGAACCCCTTCGTTCTTCTTCATTTTGGAATCTTCAATTAACAGGTAACATTCAGTGACGCTAACCTTTTGGGAAAAAATGGTTTATGATTTTTTATATTTGTAGGTATTGAAATTGTAAAAGGAGGACAAAATCGTTACGCAGCAACTTATTAAAAGTGAAAGGTACAAGAAGAAGAAAAAATGCGTTTTACAGTTGATGACATTACATGGAAATAGGAAATGACATTACATGGTCAGTCGATACTGTTGATTCTTAATAAATATATTTAATAAATTAATAAAACGTGTATTTTATTGAAGAAAAAATTGCCTTTATAAATAAATAAAATTGTATTTAAAAACGAAGGTAAGCAGTTCTAAGTTTAAAGTAAAAAGGTTTACCACAAATAAGTAAGATTTGTCCCAATGAATGAAAAAAGTTCAAAAAAATGTAACTGAATTCAATTCAGTTAAATTTGTTCATTCTGTAGTATAAGGGTACATAAATGTTAACTAATATATTGAATGCATTCTACCTAATTTCAACGAAAATCACATCGTTCAAAAATGTCTTTGGCGCTATACGAAGTTCAACTTTCTTCACAATGAGTTCAGTTTAACTTAAAGAAGGGGTCATTTTTCTCTGGGTGTATAAACAAAAAAAGTTAAGTGTTTTTGAAACTTCCATCTCTAGGGCTGTTTTCTTTTAGCACTGGATATGCTAAGCCGTGAAGGACTAAACGAAAACAGAGTACTCGTTTATCCAGGACATCTCCAAAAATATGCAACACTGTCATCAGCTGTTTAAAAACAATCACAGAAAAAAGTGAAATCTTGCATTTTTAATGTATGAAATGCTCCAATTAGTAATAAATATTTACTGCTGCGATTATTTATGACACTGTACCACTTTGAATTTCATGTTTTTCGAAAAAATAGTAACGATAAATTGCTATTGTGAATCGATGAAGCGTCACTTTATCAAAATACAATCTGGCAACATCGGCGCGACTTGCACTGATGAGATGTTCTGGATAGAACACCAGTGCAACGTTGTTCTGGATAGCCAATGCAAATGTTGCATCCAGTGCAAAAAGAAAACAGCCCTTCTGTTATGAAAACATGTTAAATTTTGTTTCGATCTGGCAACTCCTTCATATAGAAACAGGTGTTCAAAAAAGACGCATCGGCATTTTTTCTACACTCATAGAAAAAAGTCTGATAAAAACAGCACTCGATGTCTGCTGTTATATTTTTTTTTTGTTTGTTTTTGGTATATTTTTGCACTGTAATATACTTAAAGCTCCTAAATACGATCAGCAAACATTTTGTTTGCTGTTATGCCTCAATTCGATAAATATTCAGATTTTTGGTCAAATACTATAGATATTGTTTTAATTATGTTAAAACAATATGTGTCAGTTGACATTTTTATTTGTTTCATCCAAAATAAAACATGTTTTACTGTAATCGAACTTAAAAAAAACAGAAATGTTTGCTATTTCAGCAAACAGTGACTGCTGTCCCTTCTAACTTTCTGCTGTTTTAGCAGACTTTTCTGCTGTCCCTACTAACAAATTTCTTTGGGTGTACAATGGAAAAATTAGAAATGCGTGCTGTTAATAAATATTTACATAAAAAAGGTTTATCGGGACAAGAAATGCATAATGATATGGTGAATGTGTTAGGTGAAAGTGCTCCTTCATATTCAACAGTAAAAAATTTGTTTGCTAAATTTAAACGTGGTCGTACAAGCATTGAAGATGATTCATGTAGTGGACGTCCAAAAACAGCAATAACAACAGAAATTGTAGCCAAGGTGCATGATATGGTATTAAATGATCGACGAATAAAAGTGCGTGAAATTGATAATATCATGAGCATCTCAAATGATCGAGTCCATTTAATTTTGCATGAAGAACTACAGATGAAAAAGCTTTCTGCAAGATGGGTGCCGCATTTGTTAACAGTCGATCAAAAACGCATAAGAATGAACATTTCTCAAGCTTGTTTGGATCGTTTTAAGCGAAATAAAATGGATTTTAAGCATCGTTTCATAACTGTTGATGAGACATGGATCCACCACTTTACTCCAGAGACAAAATAACAATCCAAACAATGGACTGAAGCTGGAGGAAGTGTCCCAAAGAAGGCAAGGTTATGGCAACGGTTTTTTGGGACTTCAAAAGTATTTTATTGATTGACCATCTGCAAAAGGGTAAAACAATAAATTCAGAGTACTATTGCAACCTTTTGGATCAATTAAATCTACAAATTCGAGAAAAACGTCCCGGCTTATAACACAAAAAAAAATTTTCATCAAGGCAACGCACCAGCGCACAAGAGTGTTTTAACAATGGCTAAAATCAACGAATTAAAGTACGAGTTGCTTGACCACCCACCTTATTCTCCTGATTTAGCTCCCAGTGACTTTTACTTGTTCCCAAATCTAAAAAAATTCCTTGCTGGCAAGCGTTTTACCTCAAATGAAGATGCAATTACTATTTTAATCAAGAGATAGAATTGTTAGAAAAGCGTTGAACTCAGTGGATTGAAGTTTCAGGAGATTATATTAGGTTAGGTTAGGTGGCAGCACGATGTATCAGGCTCAGTTAGAATATTCAGTCCATTGTGATACCACATTGGTGAACTTCAGGAGATTATATTGAAAAATAAATATATTTTTGAAAAACAATTGCACTCATGCGATACTTTTTTGTAGTAACTTGGCGTGGTACAACTTCTCAATAGTGACTTCGCTTTTCCGACGAGTTTTGGATGTCGTATACGATTGTTATCGACGTGGTGGGGATACTCAGAAGCGCCGCAAATTCAAAAAATGTTGGCAGGGATAACGTACGGTATCTATTTAAGCCCATATGGTAATAATTTTTCTATGGGTGTAGAGGATTCCAGCAACTTGCGCTTCACCCGAAGAAGCTTTTTCTAGTGCAGGAGCAATAATAACTGCTAAAATATCTCGCTTAAATTCAAACACTGTGAATAAAGTGTTATTTATACATGACAACCATGATATATTCAAAGATATAACAAAATAATTAGAAAAAAATTTTGTTTCATTGAAGCCGCCGATAAAGCATAATATGACGTTTTCACCAAGCCTGTTTTTGGGTTTGAAATGCTTTGCCTTTATAAGCATTTCAAAACGATTCCTTTTCCTCATACAAAAAATCAAGTTCAAAATACAAGTTTTTTCTCCAAAACACGTCAATTTTAAAATGTAAACGCCCCTAATTTAGAATATGTTCTGACTGAACATACTCTTTTCAAAATATATGTCAAATTATCAAAATAAATTTCATAGAAATAAACGAATAAACAAAGGCTTTGAAGAATAGGGATGTGAAAATAGCTTAAAAAATGTTTTTCCTTTGCGATCGCGCATTTCAAAACGATTCCTTTTCCCCATACAAAAAATCAAGTTAAAAATACAAGTTGTTTCTCCAAAACACGTCAATTTTAAAATGTAAACGCCCCTAATTTAGAATATGCTCTGACTGAACATACTCTTTACAAAATATATGTCAAATTATCAAAATAAATTTCATAGAAAAAAAACGAATAAACAAAGGCTTTGGAGAATAGGGATGTGAAAATAGCTTAAAAATGTATTCCCTTTGCGGTCGCGGTAATTATTTGAACAAACGGTGCGTATGTTTGAATTAGGAGTAAATGGGAATTTCAGGTTTCGATGGCAACAATCAAACTAAAACATCTCAACTCGGTGTAAACGGTGATATGTTTTGGAAAAACGAATGAGGAAAACAAGTCAGTGGGAACTACTATGTTCCCACTGACTCGTATAATGCTATATTCCCACTGACTCGTTTTCTCCAAAACAGCAGCATTCTGCTAAAACAGCAGTATTTTGTTTTTTAATAACAACTGCTAAAAGTGTTTGCTACTAACAACAGTCTTTTTTCTATGAGTGCACATGAATACCCCCAAAATTTATACAACTGAACGGCCCATAGATGTTTGCTCTTGTAACATTCACAATAGTTGTGTAATTGTCCAATTACAACCCAATAAACACAAGCATTGGAGAAATGCGTATATTCAATACGCTTTCAAACATTTTTTTCAAAGAATTACCTTAAAATTCAAATTGAGAAATTGTTGAGAAAATCGCGTTCTCAACAAAAAACATACATTACCCTCAACAGTAGAATTCAACACGTTAGCAACAATTTCTCAACATATTAGCAACAACTTTTCAAAGTAAATTTCATTTTAATGCTTCAAACCTATTGGAAAATTTGTTGAAGGCATGCAATTTGCAAGTTCATTTGAATTAATGTTGAGTATGGGATTCACTATCAAATTGATATGGTGTTACATGTGAAAAATACTCATCCTTGTGATTGTTGGGAATACATTTGCTGATAAATTGTTGCAGCATTCACAATACGGATATAATTGTTCAATCAAAATACGGTTGCCGTTAAATTACTGATCAATATTACAAGGTCGCATACCCGAAAAATAAAATAATAGGGTTAATATATTGAGTCCAATGCATGAAATTGAATGTGGCACCAAAGTACCATACGGTATTATGAAAATACCAAAATGGTATTAAAAATAATACCTAAGCGGTATTAATATTTATACCATTAAGTTATTGATGTATAAACAGTGTGGTATTACCAAAAAATACCAAAACGGTGTTGGGTTTAAAAAAATCCCGGTATTTAAATTTAAATACCGTAAATTTAAGAAGATTTTTACAATAATCTATTACAAGAATTTTCCAGTTCATTTTTCGTATCTTTAACGAAAATTAACTACTCGAGAGGAAATTTTACAAATCTTAAGTAGCAATCGTTTAGTTCCTTAAAAATTTTCTTAAGGCCGGTATGCACCTCTAGCGAAATTTTCGGTAGCAAAAATTTATTTAAGTCTACAACAAAAAAACAGGGCTGTGTACAAAAATTTTAAACCAGCTAATCGCTTTTAAAAATTGTTAATATATGTTCCAAATATTCCTCAAATAAATTGTTTATTATTTACAAACCTTTTAAAACTTTTACGCACACAATGGTTGCAATAAATTAAATGTTTGCTGCCAAAATATGCTTTTGACAACCCTGTTATTTTCATTAGAGGTGCGTACCAGCTTACGAAATTGAACGCTACCGAAAATTTCGTTAGCATAAATAGCAATGCATTTCTTATGGGAATGACATTTTTCGCTAGAGGTGCATACCGGCCTTTAACTGGTAGTTTAAAAATTCTTTCGTCATACTATAAAACTACTTATGAAATGTAAAATACTTTCTAAGTAATAAGTGTAATTTATTATAAAGAGTTTTTGTATGAGAAAATATTTTTTTACGAAAATTTAACTTGAAAGCGGATAGCAATTTCTTACTGGCAATTCCTATAGCTAATAATAGTTGGTACAACATTTCTCAATGAAATATTTTTAGTTCACATGTAATTAAATTTATAGACATTTTCGTCAAAAATGGGTAGATATCATTTCATGAAGTTTTTACTAATTTTAAGTTAAACGTTTCATCATTCTTATACTGATATGCATTAAAGAGTATTGTATTTAGAGTAAATTGTGGACAGATGCGATGAACTTATGCATAGTACAGAGATCTTTCTCGTCAAAGTGGAATATGTTTAATGTAAAGATGATGTTACTTGAAATTTTTTTGAGAGTGAGAGCCATGGCAGAATTAGCAAGGTAGTTCCGGAATTACAAAAACAAAAACGTCAGTCGCCATATTGAAACTTTGATTGTCATTCAAATTGACAACTTGTCGGCAATTGTCCAAAATGAAAGTACTCAGAATTGTAAACATTTCATTGTTCAATTTTTAATTTTTTTTGGGAACAATAACAAAAATTATTTTAGTAATTTATTTACAAACATAGTGCTCTCTTAATTGGAAAGAATTTGGTGGCGTTGCCCTCCCCAGTCGACAAATGTGGATCACACATTGGAAATCTAGAAACAAAAGTTCGGCCTTTGGTGGTGTGTGTGCCAGTAGATTCTTTTCATCGGCGTTAATATAGAAAAATATCATTTAATTTCGCTGAGCGGTTTACTTTCCATAAACAGGAAAATAATATTGGTCCTTTCCCAAGAGTCCACGGACAACACTGCTCCATATGCAGTAGGAGGAAAAGTCCGATCTGAAGCTGAATTTCGACTAGTGCCGTTTATGCTAATAAGCACTAAATGATGCAGAACGAATATCTTAATCAATTTTATTGAGAATTTTTTTATTTAAATTATGCTAAATAAATATAAAATTATTTATATAATTCATATATAAATACACAATGACTGCTCTTGTTTCTGATTTAACACTATTATAGCTTAAATTTCAATATTTTTGAATATCCTGTTATCATAAGCGTAGGAAGGCCTCTGGGGAGGGGGCTTAGACCCCCCCAGAAAAATTTTAGCCCCCCCCCAGAATTTGAAAACCTATTTACGATTTTACATTTTTATAAAAATTAAACAAGTATATACTCGTACAACGCACAAAGTTTCACTAAAGACTTTCATGTACAATCGAATTACTTGGGTTGTGGTAGAAGTCTGATATTTATCAAATAATGCTGTGGTTGAACTTAGGATTTAGTTGATTAAAAAATAGTAATTGATATTAAAACTATTCTTTCATAAATTAATATCTTAATAATACTGCAAAAAAGCGTCGCCAAAAAAGAAGTGAAAATGTTCTTTTTGGGCCTGGAATTGGTACAAAATTGGCGGAGAAGCGATGAATGTAATATGAACTTGTCATAGAACGAATGTCCACCGTTTCAACAACCGTTGCAATGAATTTGCATCACTTCTTAAGGTGTGATCCGAATTCAGTGTTTTGAATGTGATTTAAAAATTTGGGATATTTTCCCAAATAAATAATTTTTATACTTTTTATGATTTTTAATGCATTCTAACGCTTGTTTGAAACGTTTTTCAAATATTATCGATTTTTCTATAATGAATTTAGCATTTTTGTGGCAAAATTGAAAAATTTGTACCATTTTATTTATTCTTACGGCCATTTTCATGTAGCTCCGTTAGGCTTTAACTGCCAGTTAACAGAAAGTAAATTGCAAATATCTTCTCTCCGGTTAACTTTAACTGAAAAATTTTCGTCAGTTAAGTTCCTAACTGGCATATGGAATATAAAGGCAAGATGGCAGCTTCGTCTATAATACGATTTAAAAGTTGGTTAGTTAACGGAACACTAACGGAGCTTTATGAAAATGGGGGTTACTCTTTTTTTAAACTATTTGAAAAAAGAAAACAAAAAATTATGCATTAAAATATTAAAAAATTAAGTAAAAAAACTTCCTGTGTAGTTAAAATAGTTAACTTCTTTGTGAGGACATTTTTGGAAGTGCTTTTAAAGTTGTGCCTTTAGAACAACTCCCAATTTTTTGCTGCGAAAAGTGTGGAACTACCCTACGGGAAATGGATCAACCACAGAACTGGTACGGGACTAGTCCCTGGTGTGTATGGGCCAGTCCCAGTTCTGATCAAAACGTATGGAAGGGACCGTCCACTTTAACATGGGTTTGTCATTGACGGAGTAAACTTGGACTCATCCCAAAGGACACGTCCTGGGACAATTTAGCAGGAGCAACCCATAAACAGGTCCTCAGGAACCAGTCTCGGGCAAACTCTTAGAAATCTCTTTCAATTTGGGCTCCTAATCGAACCCGAAATGAAAAAAAAACTTTTGAAATATGTCGAACAAAAGGTTATTCTGATAATTTTATTTCACTAATGGCCAGTTTCTCATCCTCCGATTAATTTTAACCGGTGGATAGACCACCGGTTAGTAAAATTTTTGTATGGAATCAGCTGTTTTATCGACACGATAAATAATAACAAGACATTGAGAAACTGGCCCTAAATGTGAAAATTGCAACTAACTGGAGCACAGGTACCAGTTCTGTGATAGGTCCGTCAGTGGCAATTTGCACCAATTTCCCGCAGGGTACTTTTAGTTGCTTTATTATAAATTGATTGTCGAGTTATTTTGATGTCTATTTTTTATTCAATTTTATGAAATAAAACATTAGTTGAACCTATAAGTTCAGTCTATAAAGTTTTAGCTAGGGGGGCTATAGCCCCCCCCTAGGAAAATTGTCTAGCTACGCTAATGCCTGTTATTCGTTGCCTTTGGTTTTGAATTTTAATTCTCTGATTTAAATTTTTTACCCGGAAATGTATGCGGCATTTGAAGAAAAACTTTTTAACATGTTCAGGAAGATCTATACCAGCACTGTAATGAAAAAGTCTCTTCTGTAAATTTGTGTTTGTATCGATTTCAGTGCCATTCAACGTAGCAAAGACAACTTCCAGCTCTTTTATTTTATTTAAAAATCTCGGAACGGTTTCTTTAGGTTTCCTTTTGATACTTGGTCGACCCAAGTACTTGAGATCTCTTGACTGAGATTATCTTTAAAATTTAGCTTATGGATAACGTAGCCTGCTATGTATTCAAGAGCGTCCTCTTGAAGATCACCAAAGTCGTTAAAATTATTTAGTTCCAGTTCCTCCAATTCATCGTCATTTTCCTCCTCTCCCGATTATTCTTTATTGAAATTCTTTGCATTTGGACTAGAATTATGTGAGGATTTCAACCATTCTGTGGAATCTATTTTACAATTGCCAGTTGATTGCAATAGTTCAGTGTTTTTGGCTGAAAATGCAGACGGATATGCAGAAAATATTATTTGCAGGTATTTAAAGGATTAAGCTCGGCCAACAGACTGAGACCATTTTTCTAGAAGGGCCTCATCTGTTGTTGGTACTCTGTGAAGAGAGCAGCTTTCACTACGGCCATCCCTCTTTCCACACACGCGACACTTTCTCATTTTATTTTACTTATTTTCACAAAACAAAATATTTAATTGAAATCATGGCAGAATAAATATGCCTAAATATGCCTTGATTGAAATTTTAATTTTAACTGTCACTGTTGTCAGTTAAAATAAACACATTGTTTTGTTTGTAAACACACTTGGTAAACACAATAGACAATCTAAGTTCTGCTCAACTGAAAAAATTGTAATCACCTGATAGCTTGAAAATACCTTCCTAATTCTGCCATGAGTGAGAGCATGCAATGCAATAATGAGAAATGGTAGCGAGTGATGGGGATGTTGTGTATATCTGAGCGTGGGGTTGTTTTTATTTTTGTTCTTTCAGTGGTTTGTGTGTGTGTGTTTATTATTCGCGAATGGGTTATTTGTCGGGATGAGGTGTTGTTTTCAATGAAGGCACATGTGTTTTTGTTGTTGTAGAAATGTTTTGGTTTTGTTTGGCATACTTCAGTTGTATAGTTGGCGTGGGCTGTTGCACCTTTTTAGCAAGTATGTAACAAGGGAATATAAAGGTATGGAATATTTTGGTTTTTTTGAGACATATATTGGTGTTTGTTTATTAAAACTTTTAAATGAAAGTTATTAATATTTTAGCGATGAGGTGTACAATGGCGAAGTGATGATCGGTAGCTTAGAAAAAAGTTATTAAAAATGTTCAATATTTAGGAAAAAATGCTGAAATGGAAAGTATATTAAAATTGTTTTATCTAATTTAATTTTTATTATTCAATGTAAAAAATAAATATTCAATTTCAGAGTAACTCCAGATGAATTTGGAAAATTGTTTGTTACACCTCAGTGTATAGTATAGTTTAATCATAAATATGTAAGTGTTATTTTTTCAATGTGGTTTTCTTTTAAAAAATAATATTCTTTATGTATATTATTATTTGCTAATTATTATTATTCTTTTTTTAACCAGTTTCATGTTTTTCTTTGTTGTAAAAAATATTTAATTTAAGAGCAACCCCAGATGGATTCGGGCAAATTTTTATATTTCTCCTCAGCGTATAGTTTAATAGAGAAGTGGTAAGTTTTCTTTTAAAAATTGGCTTTCTTTTCACTAGAATATTTACGTTAATATTAATTACAGGTTTTTAATACCTTATTTTAGTATTACTTTAATCAAATATTTTTGGAAACCAATTTAATATTTTTAATGTAAAAAACAAATATTTAATTTCAGAATAACAATTTGGAAACATTTTTATCAATTGGTAAGCTTTCTTTAACATTCTTTTAACCAGAATATTTACTTTTTTATGCATATTATTTCTTTAATTAGATTTTTTGGAAACCAATTTAATGTTTTTTATTTAATGTAAAAAATAAATATTTAATTTCAGAGTAACCCCAAATGAATTTCGATAACTTTTTAACCTCAGCATACATTGTAATAGAGAATTGGTAACTTTTACAATAAAACTTTGGCTTTCTTTTAACAAGAATATTTATTGTATTATGTTCTTCACATCGATAACAACACAATTTTATGAGATAATATATTACTTAATTCATTATTTCTCTAATTGTTTCAGGTACAAACTTTATGAGGTACGTTTATCTAAGAAAAGTTGAATTCCTTACACCATTTAATAAAATGCCCCCAAATATGGTAAGTTACAAGCTAATTTAAAGAGCTAAAAAATTCTATTTTATTACATGTTAATTTTTAACAATTTTCATTATTCCTTCCATTTTTTTTCCAGCAAGATATGTGAAAAATATACTTACGATGAATAAAAAACTAAGGAAAAGTCAAAATGTCCAAAAAGCGAGTTAAAATAAACTACTTCCTCGTGGTCATAATTTTTATTCACAAAAACATTGTATCAAGAACTTTCATCATAAGTTTTTATAATAAAGTACTTTTGCTTAAAGAAAGTTTACTTTTATTGTATGAAAATTTTCATAATAGTAAAACGGTTTGTTGTTCCTTTAATTATTTAATTTCTCTGTACTGTGGAATGATTGATTTAAAAATAGTTTATTCGTCGACATTTTAAAGAGACTGTTAACCAATTTTTATTATCGGGTTTGCCTAAAAATAAGCAAGTAAACCAAAATAATAATGACTTTTTTAACTTGGTAGGGGTATATAAATCTTATGGTGTTGTAAAAATGAACTAAAATACAATGTTATGGATTAACTAAAATTTAAGAGAATTATAAACTAGACAAGTTGAAAAAAATCTTAAGGGCTAAATCATGGTCAATATTACTACAGTTTAGTTCATTTTGCAATGGAAAAGGGTTCACTGTTTTTTCAGTGCATATAAGTTCAATAAAACACACGTAACAATGACTTTTCCTTTAATACATTTATAAAATACATACACTCAAAAAAAAGTGAACTCTCTATTTCACTAAAGCCAATTTAATATTATTTTAGTTCATGGAATTATTATGTTTGGAGAAAGTTTTCTTTGCTCTAATAATTTTTTGTGTACGTTAGTTAAATTAACTAAACCCGAGGAAAAAAATATACTCAACTGAAGCATAAAGATTAACTAAATTCGTGTCTTCCACAAAATAGTTCAGAATTTCTTTAAATTTGTAAATTTTATCAAAAATGCGTCCATCATGAACTTCGTATGTCACTAAAGACATTCTTGCAATTTTGAACTCCAAGTTTTTCCTTCAAACTTCAAAATTTTCTTTAACAAGTGAAAAAACTAATAAATCTAATAAATTTTTTTGAATTTGTCGACAAATATTTACTTATTTTTATGACATCGGCGTGATGCCAACGTTTGTAATACTGTTTAGTTAAAATTTTCTACAAATATTCAAAATTTGCTAAAATTAACCGAAAGTTTTCTTCCTGGTGGGTTCACTGTTTTTTCAGTGTAGTACAAACACTTCACTTTTTTCATGCAAAATTATTCTTTGAATTTTATGTCCCATCACAAGCTCTGCATGCCAGCATTTCAAAGTTCCATTTCATCCTCATCGCAACCACAGACTCGTAAATGTCACCACAACCATCGCGAACTGTGATGGGGGAAGCATATCAAAAAGTACAAAATGTACATGAAAGTATTTTGCCATCACTACTGTTAGAAGAGCCATTTTTTTTTTGTGAAACGCCAAGCGCAACCAGCTTGTTATATTTTATTTAAATAAAATTGAAAATGAAGTTCTGAAAACATAGATATTACGCTTAAAATTGTGAAAGGTATGTATGGTGAATAATTTTCGACTTTCCAAATAGAATAAAGTGATCGTTTTTCAAATATTTTTCCAGGCACGCTGTCTCCATCGAAAATAAACAAACTGGCTGATAGACGCTGCAATATGTAACTTGCTACTTAAAACTCAACATCATTCTTTTATTAATGCAAAAAATTATGTTAAATGTGATGAGATAAACCGAAAATGTTATATTTATAAGAAATTATAAATGTTTAATCAAATCAATAAACATCTACACAATCGTGTTTTACTTGACCACAATGATTCTTACCTTAAAATTCACTTTTTCTGATAGTTTGCAGGGGTTCTTATTGGCGTCCTTCGAAATTGATCTAAATAGGCACCTAATAATTGCACTGATGAGAAACTTTTTCGTAGTAACTTGGCGTGGTACAACTTCTCAATAGTGACGGCGCTTTTCCGACGAGTTTTTGATGTCGTATATGATTGTTTTCGACGTTGTGGGGATTCTCAGAAGCGCCCCCAAATTCAAAAAATGTTGGCAGGGAAGCTGCCTGTTGTGAGATTTGGAAAGCTTTTGTATGTCTCTTACGTATCTAATGAGAGAATGGTTCCGAATTTGTAAACATTAATAATACTAAAACATTTTATACTTACGAATACTTCGCTATATCCACAAATGTATTTTTTCAGTCATCATGTTTTCCAAGAAATATTGCAATTAACGCGTCTATTTACTTTATGTGAACAAACTAAACTACTAAGGCGACAATTTAGTTTTTAGCAACGGCGACATATCATATGCTATGGTGTTACGCGCCGCCCATTTCTATATGATAAAAATTGAGCTCAGATATGATGTGGGCTAAGTGGCATGAAAGTTCATTCCCAGCTAGCACATTGTGGGGTAGTGACGTTCTCGACCCAGGGACCATGATGCGTAAACATATAACCTACTCCTCATGCCCTTAACTACCAAGAGTAGGTACAATATCAGAAAATTACACCAGCACCTATTCAGATTAATGTGGCAAGATGTTAGGCCACTTGGGGTACACTTTTCCCTCCCTTATAAGTAAACGCCTTGGCAGTCGTTGTACCCATGATTTCCAAACTGCCCCTAAATGTAGCAAGAACCTAATTACTTACACATTTTGTTTTTGGTTATCATTCCCCTTTAAAAAAATAGACTTAGTATATCATCTTAAATTCATTTAGTACATTGAAAGAAAACAATTTCAATATTTGTTTGACATAACTTAAATAGAGAGATAAAGAGATAGAAAAGCAAAAAAAAATAAATAAAGGAGAATACGAATAGTGTACTCACAGCAGTAGTTGTTGTTGCGATAATAACTCACGATCCCTTTTTTAACGACGATCAGCTTCTATTGATGGGCCCAGCAATGGATGAAGATGGTTGTTGTTGTTTCTATTTGCATATGGGATCAAAAGCGTAAAATAGTAAATTTTGTAATGAATAGCAATTAAAATATGAATGAAGTGGCTATTCACAAAAGTATTGTAAGACAACAACAATGTTGCGAGTGAATACTAAAGAAAAAAAAAACTTAATCATAAAAGAAGCTAAGTCTAATTTATGAAAATGGAATATGTTTATATGGTATTAATCAATTCTTGTGGAATATATAATTCTGGAATATTATGAAGTTAGTTTCTTAACAAGTTAGGTTTAATTAAAGAAAATCAAGAAAAAAATAAAAAAAATAAAAAAATAAAAAAAAATAAACTAATAGATATTTAACTGGATGTTTGTCGAGACTAGGTCTCGTAATCGACTCCTGATTGCGACTGTCCCGAACAACAAGCACGTGAATATTTAGTCCAATTCCTTAGGCTTGGATTATATTTACAATATGTTTGGAAAGATCGTAAAACTTCATGATGTTGTAAGTGGCCGAAATTGAAATAATATTTCCAGTTCTGGGAATGTTGGACACCTCCATTAAAACAGTAGGGGCGTTATAAAAATATTCGTAACAGTGTATCTGGGCACGAGTTCAGGCGTATCAAGGTCGTGTCCACTATCTTGAGATTGGTCTAGGAAAGTACAATTTAGAATCGAGATCACTATCACCTTTTCTCAGAAATCTTACCTCTAATAGGATAACTTTTCGTATGGATTTCTTTTCTATCCTGTATACATTTTTATGACAATATTTAATCTTATTTCCAGTAAATATTGAAAATATTAAGGATGAAATAATTTTACTTTCATTAATTGACTTTCCTCCTTTTCTATATGTATTGAACTGTACCACTTCTTTACAACTTGTCTCTCAGATTTTAAAATTCAAATGATCATAGGCATATGGAAATCGTAACATTCATTCATGTGAGTAAAGAAAAAAAAACGGTACAAGAAAAAAAAACGAAAATCGATATGATCAAGTGTAAGTATGTTAGCCTTATGAGAACTATTGAATATGCCTACAGAGAGTATATTAGGCCATCAACATACTCTCATACATAACTATAGCCGAGAACATAGCAAAATCTCTCCAAAAGGAGAAGGTTACCCAAGACCAAACATTACATCTTGAATAATTCTACTTAATAAAATAAAAATATGGTAAAGAATCGTTACAAACCTGCTTCGTTCATAGTTACAAAATAACTAATGACGAACAGGAAGATTCTAGGACTTCATGACCATCTCAATTTTTTTTTTGTAACCATTTTGGTTTCCAAAAGTGTGGCACGACCCACAAAGCCGGGCAATATCAAATCCTTAAATCTGTGGCGTGATACCTGCCAACGTACCTTCCGCCCATATCTTCTATATCGTACAGCGCATTTCCAATCTTATCTCGTATCTTACACTTGAGATATTTCTGCATAAACTTCTTATTTATTCCTTTCGATAAATTGCTCAATATATGGTTCTTCCGGAAAACTACTTGTCCAATATGGAAATCAATGGGCTTTGTCCTGAGATTATACGTCCTGCAAGACTTCTGGAATGCAATGTCCAGGTTTTTGCGGATCTTCTCCCTAATTCCGTTGATTCTATCGGTATTATCCGTAACAGTAAGGCCTTCACCTCTAGCGCAATTGAGTTTATCCAAATCTTATATGATGAACCATGCTGTACCATATTTTGGCCAAATGCAGCAAAATATGGTGAACACTGAATCGATGAGTGATAGTCGCTGCGGAGAATCGTAAGTATATGGGGGATATATTTATCCCAATCACTATGATTCTTATGGTCAATGAGGAAATTCCTAAGCTTTGTAATGATTTCCCTATTCGAGCGTTCTGCCGCATTCGACTGTGGAGCGTAGAAGCCGGTTTTAATGTGTACAATACTATACGATTTAAAAAATTCCTCCATATCATGGGAAACAAATTGTTTCCCATTGTCACTATGGACGTATCTTGGGACCCCGAATGTAGGAAATATCTCATTCCTGAAAAACTCTATTACGTTTAAAGATCTAGCTGCCCTAAGTGGCTTTAAAAAAAGGAATTTGGTAAAATGGTCCAAACAAACAAAAACTACCGAGTTTCTTGCCTTAGTAAGTGGATAAGGTCCCAAAAAATCACAGTATAGCCTTTCAAAGGGCCTATTGGTTATGAACTGGTTTATCATTGGGGGTCTAGTCACTTGATTTGACGACTTTATACTCTTGCACCTCTCACAACTGTTAACGTATGACTTTACGTCGTTTACCATGGATGGCCAGAAATATTTCTGGCGAATACGGAACAAAGTCTTTTCAAAACCGCCGTGGCAAGATGCAAATGAATCATGTGACGCACTAATCACCTTTGATGTTAATGACTTCGGTATCCACAAACTCCACAAATCATCTTCTTCCCCATCGATCCCCTTTCTGAACCTTACTCGTTTAAAAACTAAATTGTCGGATAGGCGTAAATCGGGTAATGAGTGTTTATGCTCCAGTATAGTTGATCTGAGTTGCTCATATTCCGGCCCGTCAAAATCGGGGGAATCAGGATCAATATCCAAAGGACAAATGTCCACATTTATCTCGTCCAAATCCATTCTCGAAATACAGTCTGGAACCACATTAAGGGTTCCTTTCCTATGCTCGATTAAAAAGTCGTATCGTTGGAGCTTGAGGCTCCACCGAGCTAGACGTCCACTTAGGTCCTTAAGAGACATAAGCCACTTGAGTGACGAATGGTCTGTAATTATTCGGAATGGAAGCCCATCAATATAAGGTCTGAATTTCTCAACGCAGACAATAGCCGCCATGCATTCGAGCTCCGTAACGGTATAATTTTGTTGGGCCTTATTCAACTTCTTGGAGACGAATGCAATCGGCCGTTCTCTGCCCTGGTCATCTATTTGATAAAGTACACCACCCACGCCTACCTTAGAAGCATCACATTGAATTATGAACTCACGTTCAAAATCCGGTTGCGATAATACCGGTGCTGTCGTAAGGGCTTCCTTGAGTCTTTCAAATGAAATCCTCGCGGATTCCGAAAGAGAAAATGGTCTATTCGAACCCTTCAGGCAGTCGGTAAGGGGGCCTGACAAATCCGCAAAATTATCGATAAAGTTGCGATACCAATTCGCCATGCCAATAAATCTGCGGATTTGTTTAGGTGTCTTCGGTGGCGGAAAGTTTCTAATTGCGGAAACCTTTTCAGGATCAACCTTAAGGCACCCGTTGCCAACAATATACCCCAAATAGCGAATTTCCTCTTGGCAAAATTTGCTTTTACCAGCATTGATGGTTAGCCTGGCATTTCTAAGACAAGATGCTACATCCCTTAATAAACCCAAATGACTCTCAAAGTCCGGACTGCACACCAATAAGTCGTCAAGATAGATAAAAACATGCTCTCGCAACCGTGAAGGGATTACTTTATCCATGAGACGACTCATTGTTTGGGGGCCATTACATAGGCCAAAGGGCATATATTTATACTGGTAGAGAGGTTTTCCAGGAATTGCAAACGCCGTTTTTTCCTTAGAGGATTCAGATAACTTAATTTGAAGGAAAGCGTCCTTCAAATCGATACCAGTAATAAAAAATGTATCCTTTAGCCTACTTAGTAATGCCCCAATATGTGGTAAGGGGTATGAATCCTTTTTCGTCACGGCATTAAGTTTGCGGGAATCGATGCAAAGGCGAATTTTCCCTGGTTTCCTAACCAACACTACTGGAGAACACCAGGGTGAGTTCGACTCCTCGATCAATCCCAATTCTAAGAGTCGATCGACCTCTCTATATGCCTCCTCTTGGCGTGGGGGGGAAAGGGGGTAATGTTTGCATTTTATTGGGACTGCGTCCCCGGTATCTATATGGTGTTCCAGTAGGTCGGTACACCCTAGTCCAAGTTTCTCATAGGATGGAAACTCCAAAATAACTTTCTGTAGTGCTAAATTCTGCTCATGAGACAGATTATGAAGCTTCGTTTCCTGTTCATGCCTCTCTGATACCCCTACATTAATTTCAGAAATGCAGGGCACTATGTCGGGGGCTATAGCAAATTCTTTCCAAAAATTTATTCCGAAGTAAGCATCCTGGAGAAGGGATGGCACTAAATAAAACAAAATAGGCTTGGTAACACCTTTGAATTGTACCGGCAAAGTGCAGAACCCTACAACGTCCTGATTTGCCCCATTCGCGACCCGCACCGAGGACTTGATGGGCCTGAACGTTACCCCATTGTCCTCCAAAAGTGACAAGCAATTCCTGCCAAGCACAGAAACACTCGCACCTGAGTCAAGCAAACCTATCAGAAAAACATCAAAAACCCTAACACGTGCGAATGGGCGATCGTCATCACCGTGAATAATTGTCGATTCAAGAATCTTTCGTATAAATTTCCGTTTATTGTATCGTTGCCTACATTTCAAAATCCGTTTCGAGACCTTCCCGATTTGGGGAGTAAAGTTAAACATTTCTGATTGCTCGGAATTAATCTCACAACCATCTAGAGTGTCATAAGAAGTATTTAATTCAGGCTCGGGGTTTGTTGGGATGGACGAATGTCCCCGGCAGCCATTTCGCCCATTTTCCTGTTTCCCTGAAAATTATGCCTCTTTGGGCATCTTGGTGTCAATACACCCTTATAACCGCACTTGAAACAAAACGGCTCATTAATCCTCTCATTACAATATATGTATGAATGTCCATAAGAGCTGCAATTCCAGCACTGAATAGACGAATAATCGTGTGTGTCCCTTCTTGAAATATGTAGCGCTTCTAATTGCGGATCAACCTCTTCTAAATCCCCCCCCCCCCCCACATCAGGCGCCTCAACTTCGCTAATATTCCGATTACTGACTATATTGGGTACCTGCAGTTTCCCTTCACGAAGAACCTTCTCAGCTCTCCGTGCAGTATCCCTAAAATCATTTAACGACCTTGGTTCAGAATTGAATAGTAAAAATCGCAAATTGGTGGAAATATTCCGATTCATAATATCAACTAATTCACTATCGGAGAATGGAGTTTGCAACCTGAGGTTCATAGAGACAACATCCGTATAAAAGTCGTCAAATGTTTCCTTGAATTGCTGTTTACGTAGTGAAATTTTTAATCGAATATCATGGTCTGACTCTAAATGTCCAAATTCTTTATTGAGAGCCAGCCTCAATTGTGAAAATGTTACATAACCGATTTGTCTCATGAAGCGCCAGTACCACTGTTCAGCCTTACCTTTCAAAAAAATTTGAAAATTGGACAATAAATATTCCTCTGAACATTTCGAACGGTTAGATAAGGTCTCAACCTTAAATAAAAAGTCCGAAACGGATCCTGTCCCATCATAAGAAATTCTCCATTTTTCCAAGTCAACATGAGAATCAAAAGATGCGAGTGATCTATTATGAAGCGAAGTTCCAATATCAGATGGCATTGATTGTGCGTGACTTGTGTTTGGAAGAGTCACCTGATTTCTACAATCTCTATTATTCGATATGCTCTGTCGTACAGCGGCAAGTTCCCTTCGAAATTCCTCCCGTGTTTCTCTCATTGATCTTTCGATCAACGCAACTAACGATTCAAACATCGCCCCATTTCCTGTCTCTACTGGCTGATTATTTTGAGAAGATTGGGGTAAACCCAAAATGGGATGTGAGGAGGAGATGTTCCCTTCCGATGGACGATTTGGATTCCGCAACTCAAATTGGGTATTTCTTTCACGAACGGGAAGAGAAAACGCTGTGGCAGGGTTATTGCCATTAATCTCCGCCAAGCGATTAAGGGACGGACGCGGGTCAGGAAGTCTCATATCTTTCGTGACAGGTGCTTGTGCGGACTCAATCCCTGTCGCGGCTAGTCCGGTAGCCAAACCCAAACTAAAACGAAAACCCTTTTCCATATCAATGTTATCATTAAAAGAAGAGTTTGGTTGAAACTCATTAGAGTTTGCCGGCTGTTGAATATTGTCCCTGCCTGTAGGAGGAGAGTGAACTACGCGAGGTAAGTTCGACATCCTAGAACCAGCATTCTGATCAGTAAGAGTACTGTTGTTAAAAAAAAATGGTTCATTATTTGTACCAAACTTTCGAATGGCACCTTTAGCCGAGCTTCTTGTCTCCATATCAAATGAAATATAATAATATAATAGAATAATATAAATAGAATATATAATATAATAGAATAATATAATATAATAGAATAATATAATAAAATAATAATATAAATAGAAATATAAATAGAATAATATAAATAGAAATAATTAATATATATATATATATATATATATATATATATATATATATATATATATATATATATATATATATATATATATATATATATATATATATATATATATATATATATATATATATTCTCAAGGGGAATAATAACTTCATACAAAAAGTAAAAAAAAAGGTTCTATGCTACTGCAAAAAGGGCATCGACATATCAACATATCATATTAAATATCGGATCTACTTTTCGATTAATATCCTATTATGGCAACGATATTCCAGGAACAAAGCAATCAAATTAGACTTATGGAAGTCTACAATGCCTGTGATAAGTAATTCCAGGAAAATGAGACAGATTCATACCATGGCAACAAAAAAAATCAAACTAATAGTTCAAAATTTCGGACTCATGGCCATGAAGCAACCACTGATTGGTAAGTAAAACACTGTCATGACAATACCACTAGAAGGAAATTAAAAAAATTTCATTTACTAGGACAAAAGCCAAGAAAAATGTTTTGGTGTTGTTATAAATAATAAATAAATCCAATCAAAACGAAGACCTCAAATAGAATAAAAAGTGCTTGGCTTCCGTTGGGCGCCATATATGTTACGCGCCGCCCATTTCTATATGATAAAAATTGAGCTCAGATATGATGTGGGCTAAGTGGCATGAAAGTTCATTCCCAGCTAGCACATTGTGGGGTAGTGACGTTCTCGACCCAGGGACCATGACGCGTAAACATATAACCTACTCCTCATGCCCTTAACTACCAAGAGTAGGTACAATATCAGAAAATTACACCAGCACCTATTCAGATTAATGTGGCAAGATGTTAGGCCACTTGGGGTACACTTTTCCCTCCCTTATAAGTAAACGCCTTGGCAGTCGTTGTACCCATGATTTCCAAACTGCCCCTAAATGTAGCAAGAACCTAATTACTTACACATTTTGTTTTTGGTTATCATTCCCCTTTAAAAAAATAGACTTAGTATATCATCTTAAATTCACTTTAGTACATTGAAAGAAAACAATTTCAATATTTGTTTGACATAACTTAAATAGAGAGATAAAGAGATAGAAAAGCAAAAAAAAAATAAATAAAGGAGAATACGAATAGTGTACTCACAGCAGTAGTTGTTGTTGCGATAATAACTCACGATCCCTTTTTTAACGACGATCAGCTTCTATTGATGGGCCCAGCAATGGATGAAGATGGTTGTTGTTGTTTCTATTTGCATATGGGATCAAAAGCGTAAAATAGTAAATTTTGTAATGAATAGCAATTAAAATATGAATGAAGTGGCTATTCACAAAAGTATTGTAAGACAACAACAATGTTGCGAGTGAATACTAAAGAAAAAAAAAACTTAATCATAAAAGAAGCTAAGTCTAATTTATGAAAATGGAATATGTTTATATGGTATTAATCAATTCTTGTGGAATATATAATTCTGGAATATTATGAAGTTAGTTTCTTAACAAGTTAGGTTTAATTAAAGAAAATCAAGAAAAAAAATAAAAAAAATAAAAAAATAAAAAAAAAATAAACTAATAGATATTTAACTGGATGTTTGTCGAGACTAGGTCTCGTAATCGACTCCTGATTGCGACTGTCCCGAACAACAAGCACGTGAATATTTAGTCCAATTGCTTAGGCTTGGATTATATTTACAATATGTTTGGAAAGATCGTAAAACTTCATGATGTTGTAAGTGGCCGAAATTGAAATAATATTTCCAGTTCTGGGAATGTTGGACACCTCCATTAAAACAGTAGGGGCGTTATAAAAATATTCGTAACAGTGTATCTGGGCTCGAGTTCAGGCATATCAAGGTCGTGTCCACTATCTTGAGATTGGTCTAGGAAAGTACAATTTAGAATCGAGATCACTATCACCTTTTCTCAGAAATCTTACCTCTAATAGGATAACTTTTCGTATGGATTTCTTTTCTATCCTGTATACATTTTTATGACAATATTTAATCTTATTTCCAGTAAATATTGAAAATATTAAGGATGAAATAATTTTACTTTCATTAATTGACTTTCCTCCTTTTCTATATGTATTGAACTGTACCACTTCTTTACAACTTGTCTCTCAGATTTTAAAATTCAAATGATCATAGGCATATGGAAATCGTAACATTCATTCATGTGAGTAAAGAAAAAAAAAACGGTACAAGAAAAAAAAAACGAAAATCGATATGATCAAGTGTAAGTATGTTAGCCTTATGAGAACTATTGAATATGCCTACAGAGAGTATATTAGGCCATCAACATACTCTCATATATAACTATAGCCGAGAACATAGCAAAATCTCTCCAAAAGGAGAAGGTTACCCAAGACCAAACATTACATCTTGAATAATTCTACTTAATAAAATAAAAATATGGTAAAGAATCGTTACAATGGGTATGTGATAGTTAATACCATAATAATACCGGATGTAAATGATTTGATAGAAAGTGGTATCCAAATTAGAAGGTAACGTGAACCAATCAATTAATACCAAACGGTAATGGCCACGTACCGCCTTTTTTCTACCAGTGTACAAGTCATTGATTTATGAAGCAAACTAAGTGATTTGGACAATGTGTCATACCTTAAGGTGTACCTAAATAATCAGTCTACATGTCCAAAACTTCCTATGCATTAGTAATTGGACAAGTTTCCTATATTTTTGTCCAGAAATCTGGTTCTTGAAATTCTAGCTCCGAAAAGTTGATAGAAAAGGTACTTTTTCAGTATTTTCCGTATCTGTGTCACCCTGTGAATAAACCATTTCTTTATTAAGCCTAGTACTAAGATGCACGAAAAACTGTTATACTCCATATAAAGGCCGGTACTCTGTTCGGTTTTCGCGTTGAAACTCCATACAAAACCAAAAAATGCGAAAAATTTGCGAAATTTTTTCCATTTGTGATACTTTGTTTTTTCGTGTTAAAAAACTGACGTTTATAGCACGGCGCCATTTGCAATGTGAATTAAGAAATAATTTATTTATTGAAAACTATTTGAGCGGGTTTATAAATCAAACACGGACCATATTTTTGTTCCGAAACTATACAAACGATCAAAGGAATAGCAGATCAATTGCCCAAGGAAAAATAAAATGTTATTTTGTAACAACAAGCAACACCACCAACTTAATCCAATATCGCTCCCTGTCAAATAGCGCTCCAAGCTACCTAAAAAAACGCCGCTTTCTAAGTGCGAAATAATGGTTTCCATAAAAATTTTTCGCAAGAATGAACATAGTACCGGCCTTAAAAAACGTTAGCGCGGAATAAATGCGAAATCTTTGTTTTGAGCATTTTCAAACACATATTTTTACAAACCTGGATTTTTCGCACGAAAAAATAGGCAGGTATATTATTTCACATAAATAAGTTAACATCCCTGGGTTTGAGACACTATTTGCGGAGATAGATGAAGATATTCATTTTTGAAAGAAGATAAAATTCTACATCACTACTTGCCAAAATAAAAGTTCTTAGTTGTTTACTTTATTTGCAGTGTGTCTTCAAAGTTCAATAATTATTATTATTTTTGCGCGCATTGGTTAAAAGTGAAAATTTGCATATTTCCAGTGATAATTTTTTTAATTAAGACTTCTAAAAGTGAAAATTTTATAATGGAGCCGTCTACTTCAGGTATTTGAGCATATGATAAATATTTGTTTGTTTAGATAAATATTTTGCAAATATTGAAAAAAAAATATAAGGAAATTGCTCCAAAAATGAGGTATTTTTGATGTTTGTATTGGATTTCAACTGAATTATCGGTGAAACTTGGTAAAACTGCTTATATTTTCTTAAAATATGAAGTTTCAGCTTATAAATTCCAAAACATCTTTTTGCCTTTTTGTTGCATTTTTTGACTTATTAAAGAATTTGTAAAATAACTCCAGTCGCTAAAAAATATATGAGAAAATAAAACAAACAAAAAATCACTTTGACCTTATTAGCTTTTGTCTTTATATTCCGTTTAGTATTTGTTATTGTAGCTACTGAGTGTGCAGTTTATTAGAGATGGGTGCCTGAGTAAATTTAAATCACGCGCATTCACGAAAAAAATTAATTAATTAATTCCAAATTACTTACAAAACTTCGTAAGCTAACTGAAGAATCTCAGGAAGCCAGAAATAAGGACTTCAAAAGCTATACACTGTTAGAAAAATATGTTTTTCATATGTTCCGATATAAACAAAATGTGTTTCGGGCACGATTTTAAACCACAATATATTTAAGTGCGAACATGTAATGTTCCTAAACTAACACTAAATGTTTGGGACATCTATGTTAATATGTTAGAATATATTATGTTTGGGGCATCAATGTTTCATAAAAACCATATGTGTGAATACAAACATATATAAATTTACAAATTTCGACTAAACATACATATGTTGTGATATTTTATTCAAAGCGACAGAGAGAGTATAGAGAGAAATAGAGATGGAAACCGGGAGAGTTGACGAAAGATATCAATATAACACAGCAAAAGAGTCAAAAGAGAACAATTTCTGTGAAACCGCTTGTATGTTGTTTCGGAAAACTGTTTTATGATAAGGCCAAAAATTTGATATGTTTAAGTCTAAATATTATTTAATTTGAATAAAGAGAATGGACATTCGGAACCAAGAGAATAGACATTTGAAAAACAAACAGCTTATGTTTTCGCCTTGAGAGCAGCATTTTATGTATGTGTGGACAGGTGTTTTGTTTATCATTTTGGCATTATGGGCACAATTTTATTCTTGGTTCGTTAAAAGAAATCAGGGGTCTTCATAAAAATAACGAAAGGGCACTATACTCTTTTTAGAGTTGGGACAGTAAAATGAAATAAGGAGGAAATAGTGAAAAATTACACAGTAAAATGTAAAAAAACAAACTTTAGTTCCTCTTTATTAAAAAGTAGTCCACGAGGAGTTGACGGACACCATCAAATATAAAAGCGGGCATTAAGATCGAGTTTTACAGCTAAAACAATTTAAAAAGTTTATTTTCTTTAAAATGAATTATTAAAGAAAAATAAAAGGAATTTTAGAGCGATGGTGTTAAATGCTAGTAAAAAACTGTTCACTCCTAAATAAATTTATGTTTATATTATAAAATTATGTATGTATGTTTATACTCGACTCCACGTTCTTCTTTTGTTAGTTTTTGAATTCCTTCCAAATTTTAAAGTTTTGTACAAAAACAGTTTTTTATTACAAGATTGTTATTTTTGCAATAAAAAATAATATTTTATCCAAAAATCAGCCAATTTCGTTTATATCAAGCACTGTTACTGACTATAAATCTTTAATAACGCACATTTCGAAGTTTCATTTAAAATAAATTAATATAGTATAAATATAAATGTGTAAATTAAAAAAAAAAAAAAAAACAAAAAAAAAGGTTCGGTCGGAGCAGGGATTGAACCCACGACCCTTTGCATGCAAGGCAGACATGCTAACCACTGCTCCACGTGGCAAACAAATGTATGTTTCTGTTAAATAATGTTATGTTTGCATGGGCTCGTGGGCGCTGCAAACTATGCTATATAAATGTAACTTATAACGATAATTATCTACAACCAAAAAATGCGAAAAATTTGCGAAATTTTTTCCATTTGTGATACTTTGTTTTTTCGTGTTGAAAAACTGACGTTTATAGCACGGCGCCATTTGCAATGTGAATTAAGAAATAATTTATTTATTGAAAACTATTTGAGCGGGTTTATAAATCAAACACGGACCATATTTTTGTTCCGAAACTATACAAACGATCAAAGGAATAGCAGATCAATTGCCCAAGGAAAAATAAAATGTTATTTTGTAACAACAAGCAACACCACCAACTTAATCCAATATCGCTCCCTGTCAAATAGCGCTCCAAGCTACCTAAAAAACGCCGCTTTCTAAGTGCGAAATAATGGTTTCCATAAAAATTTTTCGCAAGAATGAACATAGTACCGGCCTTAAAAAACGTTAGCGCGGAATAAATGCGAAATCTTTGTTTTGAGCATTTTCAAACACATATTTTTACAAACCTGGATTTTTCGCACGAAAAAATAGGCAGGTATATTATTTCACATAAATAAGTTAACATCCCTGGGTTTGAGACACTATTTGCGGAGATAGATGAAGATATTCATTTTTCGCAGAAACGAACTTAGTACTAAGCATTATCGAAAATTAGCTACGTCGCACAGAGGGTTGAAATCCATCAAAAGTGGCGATTAATTCAAAAGATGAACTTTAACTTTAATAACCGCATTTGGTACCGGGTGAAAGAAGATAAAATTCTACATCACTACTTGCCAAAATAAAAGTTCTTAGTTGTTTACTTTATTTGCAGTGTGTCTTCAAAGTTCAATAATTATTATTATTTTTGCGCGCATTGGTTAAAAGTGAAAATTTGCATATTTCCAGTGATAATTTTTTTAATTAAGACTTCTAAAAGTGAAAATTTTATAATGGAGCCGTCTACTTCAGGTATTTGAGCATATGATAAATATTTGTTTGTTTAGATAAATATTTTGCAAATATTGAAAAAAAAATATAAGGAAATTGCTCCAAAAATGAGGTATTTTTGATGTTTGTATTGGATTTCAACTGAATTATCGGTGAAACTTGGTAAAACTGCTTATATTTTCTTAAAATATGAAGTTTCAGCTTATAAATTCCAAAACATCTTTTTGCCTTTTTGTTGCATTTTTTGACTTATTAAAGAATTTGTAAAATAACTCCAGTCGCTAAAAAAATATATGAGAAAATAAAACAAACAAAAAATCACTTTGACCTTATTAGCTTTTGTCTTTATATTCCGTTTAGTATTTGTTATTGTAGCTACTGAGTGTGCAGTTTATTAGAGATGGGTGCCTGAGTAAATTTAAATCACGCGCATTCACGAAAAAAATTAATTAATTAATTCCAAATTACTTACAAAACTTCGTAAGCTAACTGAAGAATCTCAGGAAGCCAGAAATAAGGACTTCAAAAGCTATACACTGTTAGAAAAATATGTTTTTCATATGTTCCGATATAAACAAAATGTGTTTCGGGCACGATTTTAAACCACAATATATTTAAGTGCGAACATGTAATGTTCCTAAACTAACACTAAATGTTTGGGACATCTATGTTAATATGTTAGAATATATTATGTTTGGGGCATCAATGTTTCATAAAAACCATATGTGTGAATACAAACATATATAAATTTACAAATTTCGACTAAACATACATATGTTGTGATATTTTATTCAAAGCGACAGAGAGAGTATAGAGAGAAATAGAGATGGAAACCGGGAGAGTTGACGAAAGATATCAATATAACACAGCAAAAGAGTCAAAAGAGAACAATTTCTGTGAAACCGCTTGTATGTTGTTTCGGAAAACTGTTTTATGATAAGGCCAAAAATTTGATATGTTTAAGTCTAAATATTATTTAATTTGAATAAAGAGAATGGACATTCGGAACCAAGAGAATAGACATTTGAAAAACAAACAGCTTATGTTTTCGCCTTGAGAGCAGCATTTTATGTATGTGTGGACAGGTGTTTTTGTTTATCATTTTGGCATTATGGGCACAATTTTATTCTTGGTTCGTTAAAAGAAATCAGGGGTCTTCATAAAAATAACGAAAGGGCACTATACTCTTTTTAGAGTTGGGACAGTAAAATGAAATAAGGAGGAAATAGTGAAAAATTACACAGTAAAATGTAAAAAAACAAACTTTAGTTCCTCTTTATTAAAAAGTAGTCCACGAGGAGTTGACGGACACCATCAAATATAAAAGCGGGCATTAAGTTCGAGTTTTACAGCTAAAACAATTTAAAAAGTTTATTTTCTTTAAAATGAATTATTAAAGAAAAATAAAAGGAATTTTAGAGCGATGGTGTTAAATGCTAGTAAAAAACTGTTCACTCCTAAATAAATTTATGTTTATATTATAAAATTATGTATGTATGTTTATACTCGACTCCACGTTCTTCTTTTGTTAGTTTTTGAATTCCTTCCAAATTTTAAAGTTTTGTACAAAAACAGTTTTTTATTACAAGATTGTTATTTTTGCAATAAAAAATAATATTTTATCCAAAAATCAGCCAATTTCGTTTATATCAAGCACTGTTACTGACTATAAATCTTTAATAACGCACATTTCGAAGTTTCATTTAAAATAAATTAATATAGTATAAATATAAATGTGTAAATTAAAAAAAAAAAAAAAAACAAAAAAAAAGGTTCGGTCGGAGCAGGGATTGAACCCACGACCCTTTGCATGCAAGGCAGACATGCTAACCACTGCTCCACGTGGCAAACAAATGTATGTTTCTGTTAAATAATGTTATGTTTGCATGGGCTCGTGGGCGCTGCAAACTATGCTATATAAATGTAACTTATAACGATAATTATCTACTGGTGACTATAACAGCTACGTAGCCCAGTGGATAGTGTGTTGGCTTACAAACTGTATGGTCCTCGGTTCGATTCTCCGTGCAGGCGAAAGGTAAAATTTAAAAAATTTATAAAAGTGAATAATTTCTTCAACATTATTTGTATTACAGAGAAAGGTTCCAATAACTAAAAAATTTCGTGGAAGTGAAAATTACGAGTATGTTAGGGAATGAGCACAATCGTGTTTGGGAAAAATTCTTCCAAGCAAATAATATTTTTGGCTCAAAATGCTTCCAAACATATAATATGTTCACATAAAACAAACATATTAATGTTTCGGCAGTATGCAATAATATATGTGCTTCCTGCAAAATATGTTTGGAACATAAGTTAAAGAAGCGATTTTTTTTGAGGGTGTAGGGAGCACTTTTCCCGTAAATTCAGTCGGGAAAATACAATAGAAGACGTCTTTAATAGATTTCTTCTAAGTTCAGATCCATTTATTTCGAGCAAGAGGAAGAGTTGCAAAATGAAAATGCAGCAAATGCCTCAGACTGCATTGGAGTTACTTATTCTTACCCAAAATGAAAATGATAATGGTGACGAAGATGATGAAGATAATGAAGATGAAGATTATGTTAACGAATTGTATGATGATTAAGAAGAAAATTATTATTATTAAGTAAATTAATTTTATAATGGTTGTGAAGTAAATGATGATTATGAATACTTTTAAAATTAATGAAATGAAGTAAATAAAAAACCCGTACAATTATATTTTTTTAAATTATTTTTTTCCTTTAATGGTTGTTTGTTCTATTTTTATACTATGTTTTTTTTTATGAATATTGATCAATAAGATATAATAATATTTTCTAATGTAATTTTTTTTAAATATGTGGAATTACGGCATTTGAAGAAAAAAAATCGGATTTTAATTTAAAATTTTGGGTATATAAATACAGATTAAACATTTATTAATTTTTATTTTTTAAGAACATTTTTTTTTCTAAAAGCACATTAAGTATGCTCTGATTTTCAATTGCATTTCCTAATTTATCGTTTTTCTTTGAAAAGTTACAGCGAAAATTGTGATATAAGACCACTTTTTCCAAAATACAAAAAGGCCATAAAAGATTAAAACAACAATTTTTAATTTTTTTTTTGTTTCTAGTGATGCCTTTTTATGTATTTATGAATATCCATCAATAAAAAATAACAATATTTTAAAATTACGGCTTTCCTGAATTAATCGCCACTTTGCCTACCGCTCAACCCACTGTGCGTCGCTAACTTCACGGAGGTACCATCTAGTCATTCATCTGGTAGCAGAGTCTTGCGCCTGCCGATTTCAAGTCGGCTTCAGTTAACCGCTGTCGCTGAGGTTTTGACGGCTGGGAACGTCTTAAAAAACCGCTGAACGAACGGGACGAAGTACTCCCATTTATACATGTCATCAACATAAAAAGCGGCAGATCATGAAGGCTTAGACCCAAGGCATATTAATTAAAGGTAAAGTCACGAGCAAACGTGTGTACACCCCATGATATTTAGCTGATCACAATGGACTGAATAGTCTAAGTGAGCCTGATACATCGGGCTGCCACATAACCTATGATATTTAGAAAGTCAAACTAAAATGGCAGGTCACTTAAGTTGACATTTTGTGTATGTGTAGTGTTGTTGTATTGTAATATTTATGTACACAAAGAATGTAAACAAACATACTAAACGTAAACAAAGCCTTTGACAAGATGAATGTCGATATTAGTCACCTGATTGCATGACTTTACCTCTTTAATATGCCTTGGCTTAGACCTAGGGATTAAAAAGTATTCGATGCGGATGTCCAGAAATCTGGTTCTTGAAATTCTAGCTCCGAACAGTTGATAGAAAAGGTACTTTTTCAGTATTTTCCGTATCTGTGCCACCCTGTGAATAAACCATTTCTTTATTAAGCCTACACGCTCACAAAAAATCGCTTCTGTAACATATACTCCCAAACATATTTTGCTTCAAGCATATACATTTTTGGCTATTGCCCAAACATTTATATGTTTGATCTCTTCCAATATATAATATGTTTGAAAGCATATTGGTCTAAACAATATATGTTTGGGTAGTCAATTTCCAAACATTTTGTATTTTTGCATCCAAATTCAATAATGTTGTTTTCCAAAAAACAATATGTTATTATGTGAACATATAATATGTTTGGAAGCATTTTGCACCCAAAAATATTATATGCTTAAAAAAAATTCTCCCAAACAATATTGTGCTCAAAATTTTATTTATTTATTTATATATTTACAATCATAATGAATTATGGTAATATAGGTGCTAACAACATAGGTTTTCGACCTGAATGCTCAAAATTTTGTTTCTGCCCAATTGTATATTCCCCCACATCTTTCTCACTTCCACGAGATTTTTTAGTTCTTAGCACCTTTTTCTGTAATACAAACATTGTAGAAGAAATTATTCAATTGTATGATTTTTTTTATTTTAATTTTACCTTTTGCCGGACGGGGATTCGAGCAGCGGACCACACAGTTTGTAAGGATCAAAGAAGTAGCTGATCAATTGCCCAAGGAAAAATAAAATGTTAATTTTGTAATAACAAGCAACAACCACCAACTTAATTCAATATCGCTCCCTGTTAAATAGCGCTCCAAGCTACTAAACACATATATGTTTATAGGCTATTTCTAAATTAATATATGTTTGCATCCAAGCATATTATATTTAAAAACATTTTATGTCCCAAACATAATATGTTCTAACATATTAACATATATGTCCCAAACATGTTATGCTAGTTTATGAACATTATATGCTTGCACTCAATAATATTGTGTTTAAAAATTTGTGTTCCAAACATATAATGTTTATAGCCAAACATATGAAAAACAGTCTTTCTCAACCGTGTAGTACTAAGATGCACGAAAAACTGTTATACTCCATATAAAAAACGTTAGCGCGGAATAAATGCGAAAACTTTGTTTTGAGCATTTTCAAACACATATTTTTACAAACCTAGATTTTTCGCACGAAAAAATAGGCAGGTATATTATTTCACATAAATAAGTTAACATCCCTGGGTTTGAGACACTATTTGCGGAGATAGATGAAGATATTCATTTTTCGCAGAAACGAACTTAGTACTAAGCATTATCGAAAATTAGCTACGTCGCTAACTTCACGGAGGTACCATCTAGTCATTCATCTGGTAGCAGAGTCTTGCGCCTGCCGATTTCAAGTCGGCTTCAGTTAACCGCTGTCGCTGAGGTTTTGACGGCTGGAAACGTCTTAAAAAACCGCTGAACGAACGGGACGAAGTACTCCCATTTATACATGTCATCAACATAAAAAGCGGCAGATCATGAAGGCTTAGACCTAGGGATTAAAAAGTATTTCGATGCGGATGTCGATGAAACGGATATAGTTACTTGATGGAGGAAAAATCAATAGGTGCATTGAAAACTCCGTAGGTTAATCCTTTTTTCGAAGCTTTTTAATTATATCTTTTTTTTTTTGTTTTAATTTAGTATTTCCTGATATTGGCAAAGTTAACTCAAAAGATGTACAATGGTAGAAAAAATGCGATATGTGGCCATTACCGTTTGGTAGGTTGACTTACGTTACCGTTTAATTTCGTTACCGTTTTATATCAAATCATTACCATCCGGTATATTATGGTATTAACTATCAAAAGATAACGATATGTAGCCGCGGATGAAAACTAGTTGGTCGCCTGGTAGTTTGTTTTTTCACATAATGCAAACGACAATGTTTGTAGGAAAAATAATTACTACCAATGAAAATAATTATGTGAATATAGCGAAGTAGAGGTAAGTAAAGTATTTTTTATCATTATTAATATTTACTAATGCGAACATTCTTTCATTAGATGTATAAGTGGCATTTACAATCAATCCTTCCCCACCAGACAAATTGATGTTTGCAGTGCCTGCGATGAGACATAACTCAATTGGTAGAAAATTGGTGTATGTACACAGAAAAAAATTTCCGTAGTTAAACTAACGCTAAATTTAACTTATTTTTATTGTAAAAAAAATTATTTGTTAGTAGTTAAATTTATTTATTCCACATCCCAATTAAATTTTCGTTTTTTTAAGTATGTCTCAAATACTTTATGAGCTAAACGTGAGTATAAAGTTCGATGACCGTACACATAAGGTCAATATGAACTAAAGTAAATGAACATTTTCGTACGATTCCCAAAAATAGTAAGAATGAACTACTGTATGGTTAAAATGGTCATGATTTGGGGCCAATGATTTTCTTCTTAACTTTTAGTTAATATTTTCTTCTATTAGAGGGTGTAATTTCGTGAACTGTAGTTAAAAAGTACAACATAGCATTAAATTTTCCTGGGTTTAACAACGCTTTGGGGAAATCGCAAAATGTGTAGCAAAATTTAGTTCAATTTTCGTACGAGTTAGTTTATTCTTCCTATAAAACAGTTATATTTTTTCGGTGTACATATTATATGTATTAAATGTACATATTATATGTAGTGTACATATTATATGTAGTTAAATTTATTTATTCCACATCCCAATTAAATTTTCGTTTTTTTAAGTATGTCTCAAATACTTTATGAGCTAAACGTGAGTACAAAGTTCGATGACCGTACACATAAGGTCAATATGAACTAAAGTAAATGAACATTTTCGTACGATTCCCAAAAATAGTAAGAATGAACTACTGTATGGTTAAAATGGTCATGATTTGGGGCCAATGATTTTCTTCTTAACTTTTAGTTAATATTTTCTTCTATTAGAGGGTGTAATTTCGTGAACTGTAGTTAAAAAGTACAACATAGCATTAAATTTTCCTGGGTTTAACAACGCTTTGGGGAAATCGCAAAATGTGTAGCAAAATTTAGTTCAATTTTCGTACGAGTTAGTTTATTCTTCCTATAAAACAGTTTATTTTTTCGGTGTACATATTATATGTATTAAATGCATTAAAATCAGTATTTAAATCCATTAAAAAATGTTTTTGTTACGTGTGTTTTATTATTCTAAATATGTATTACAACAATATATACCGGGATTATAACAAACCCAATACCGCATTGGTATTATTTGGTAATACCGCGCTGTTTATACATCAATACCTTTATGGTATAAATATTAATATCGCTTAGGTATTATTTTCAATACCATATTGGTACTTTCATAACACCGTATGGTACTTTCATGCTTTGTGTACCGCCTGTTCCGTTTGGTATTGATATTGTACCATACGGGGTAGGCTAACTATCAACACCCTGCCATCATTTCAAATATGCATTTCATCCTCATCGCTACCACAGACTCGTAAGCATGACTGAATAAGGAGGTTGAATCACGATAACAAAAACAACAAATTTCAATATGTTGTTTACAATTTTAAGAAGTCAAAATCAGCTGATAAAAGAATCGTATTGGTAAAAGTGGCAATTATTTATTCTTTCAATTGTCCTGAAAAAATAATTAAAATCCAGAGGAAAATAAAGGTTCAAATTTAATTGCGTCACCTATGAGTGATTGTGAAGTGGATAATTCATCCGAGGAACGCTGATATGAGACAAATAAGACTATAATACCCACCAAAGTTAAGAATGGAAGTCAGTCAAATGGATCTTCGCCATCTATTAACAAAAACAGTGCGTGGTATTTTGGGTCTGGAATATGTTATCAAGATACTCAAGTCATCTTTGAACAATTCTCCAGCTATGAATGTGCGAGTTTGTTTGAGATGCATTTGCTATGCAGTGTCATTTGGAGAGCTGCAATCACCATAGACATATGATTTTGACATCTTAAAATTTTGTCGAAATAAAAAAATTGTAATCATATGGGCCCATGATTTAACCTTCTTGTTCAGCCATGCATGAAAGTATTTTGCCATCACTATTGTTATAAGAGCCATTTTATATTTTGTGAAACACCAAGCTCAACTAGCTTCTTATAATTTATTTAAATCGATAATGAAGTGCTGAAAACATAGTTCGCTTTTCCGACGAGTTTTTTCTAGTGCAGGAGCAATAATAACTGCTAAAATATCTCGCTTAAATTCAAACACTGTAAAGAAACTGTTATTTATACATGACAACCATGATATATTCAAAGATATAACAAAATAATTAGAAAAAAAATTTGTTTCATTGAAGCCGCCGATAAAGCGTAATATGACGTTTTCACCAAACATGTTTTTGGGTTTGAAATGCTTTGCCTTTAAGGCCGGTATGCACCTTTAGCGAAATTTTCGGTACCAAAAATTTTTTTAAGTCTACAACAAACAAACAGTGCTGTGTACACAAATTTTAAACCAGCTAATCGCTTTTAAAAATTTTTAATATATGTTCCAAATATTCCTCAAATAAATTGTTTATTATTTACAGACCTTTTAAAACTTTTACGCACACAATGATTGTAATAAATTAAATGTTTGCTGCCAAAATATGCTTTTGACAAGCCTGTTATTTTCATTAGAGGTGCATACCAGTTTACGAAATTTAACGCTACCGAAAATATCGTTAGCATAAATAGCAATGCATTTCTTATGGGAATGAAATTTATCGCTAGAGGTGCATACCGGCCTTTATAAGCATTTCAAAACGATTCATTTTCCCCATACAAAAAACCCTGCCAACATTTTTTGAATTTGGGGACTCTTTTGAGAATCCCCACTACGTCGAAAACAATCATATACGACATCAAAAACTCGTCGGAAAAGCGCCGTCACTATTGAGAAGTTGTACCACGCCAAGTTACTACAAAAATGTTTCGCATGAGTGCAATTATTAGGTGCCTTTATAGATCAATTTAGAACGACGCCAATAAGGGACCCTCCAAACAATCAGAAAAAGTGCATTTTAAGATAGTTGTAAAAGAATCATTGTGGTCGAGTAAAACACGTTTGTTTAGATATTTATTAATTTGATTAAACATTTACAAATTCTTAAAAATATAACATTTATACCACTATCACATTACATTTAACATAATTTTTGGCATTAATGATGATGTTGAGTTACAAGTAACGAGTTACATGTTGCTGCGTCTATCAACCAGTGTTTTTATTCCATGGAGGCAGCGTGTCTGTAAAATATCTGAAAAACAATCACTTTATTCCATTTGGAAAATCACCAAATTGTTCACCAATATAGCTTTCACAATTTTAAGCGTTTTCAGAACTTTATTTTCGTTTTTATTTAATTAAAATATAACAAGCTGGTTGCGCTTGGCGTTTCACAAAAAATGGCTTTTTTAACAGTAGGGATGGCAAATTACTTGCATGTACTTTTTGATGTACCTTTTCATGATGATTGAAGTGACATTTACGAGTCTGTGGTAACGATGAGGTTGAAATGGAACTTTGAAATGCTGGCAGGGAAAAAACAACAAGTTTAAAATACAAGTTTTTTCTCCAAAACACGTCAATTTTAAAATGTAAACGCCCCTAATTTAGAATATGTTCTGACTGAACATACTCTTTTCAAAATATATGTCAAATTATAAAAATAAATTTCATAGAAAAAAAAACGAATAAACAAAGGCTTTGAAGAATAGGTATGTGAAAATAGCTTTAAAAATGTTTTCCCTCTGCGATCGCGCATTTCAAAACGATTCCTTCTCCCCATACAAAAAATCAAGTTCAAAATACAAGTTTTTTCTCCAAAACACGTCAATTTTAAAATGTAAACGCCCCTAATTTAGAATATGCTCTGACTGAACATACTCTTTTCAAAATATATGTCAAATTATCAAAATAAATTTCATTAAAAAAACGAATAAACAAAGGCTTTGAAGAATAAGGATGTGAAAATAGCTTACAAATCTTTTCCCTTTGCAATCTCGGTAATTATTTGAACAAACGGTGCGTATATTTGAATTAAGAGTAAATGGGAATTTCAGGTTTCGATGGCAACAGTCAAACTAAAACATCTCAACTCGGAGTGAACGGTGATATGTTTTGGAAAAACGAATGAGGAAAACAGGTCAGTGTTAACTACTATGTTCCCACTGACTCGTATAATGCTATATTCCCACTGACTCGTTTTCTCCAAAACAGCAGCATTCTGCTAAAACAGCAGTATTTTGTTTTCTGAATAACATTAGACAGTGTTTGCTACTAACATCAGTCTTTTTCTATGAGTGCACATGAATACATACCCTCAAAATTTATACAACTGAACGGCCCATAGATGTTTGCTCTTGTAACATTCACAATAGTTGTGTAATTGTCCAATTACAATACATTTGCCGATAAATTGTTGCAGCATTCACAATACGGATATAATTGTTCAATCAAAATACGGTTGCCATTAAATTACTGATCAATATTACAAGGTCGCATACCCGAAAAATAAAATAATAGGGTTAATATATTGAGTCCAATATACGAAATTGAATGTGGCACCGTTGGTCAAATCTATGGGAAAACGACAATTGTTATTCTTAACCTTTAACCGGTGAGGTGAAATTTTTTTGCGTAATTTGCGACGTGTGGTAAATTTTACCCCCTCTTTTACATTAATATTTTCTTCTGTAAAAAATGTTTTTTTTTGTATCATTATTATATTTGTTGATTAGTAAACATTGTATTTAACGAAAATAAATCAATATTTCGAAATATTATATGTTCTTTCAATGATTAACATATACTTTATTTCACACGTCTTTTTTAAAATATATGTAAACGAGTGTTCGAGGTGGTAAATTTTACCACCACGTACCCAGTTAAAGGTTAATTTTGTAAAGATAAAGCATTGTAAACCATCCGTTACATTTGTAATTTTTAAACCAATCGAGAATTAACAAATGTGAAAAATCTAAAAGCAATATTTTATGGAAGCATATTCATATAAAGGGTGATTTGTTAAGAGCTTGATAACTTTTTTTTAAAAAAAAACGCATAAAATTTGCAAAATCTCATCGGTTCTTTATTTGAAACGTTAGATTGGTCCATGACATTTACTTTTTGAAGATAATTTCATTTAAATGTTGACCGCGGCTGCGTCTTAGGTGGTCCATTCGGAAAGTCCAATTTTGGGCAACTTTTTCGAGCATTTCGGCCGGAATAGCCCGAATTTCTTCGGAAATGTTGTCTTCCAAAGCTGGAATAGTTGCTGGCTTATTTCTGTAGACTTTAGACTTGACGTAGCCCCACAAAAAATAGTCTAAAGGCGTCAAATCGCATGATCTTGGTGGCCAACTTACCGGTCCATTTCTTGAGATGAATTGTTCTCCGAAGTTTTCCCTCAAAATGGCCATAGAATCGCGAGCTGTGTGGCATGTAGCGCCATCTTGTTGAAACCACATGTCAACCAAGTTCAGTTCTTCCATTTTTGGCAACAAAAAGTTTGTTAGCATCGAACGATAGCGATCGCCATTCACCGTAACGTTGCGTCCAACAGCATCTTTGAAAAAATACGGTCCAATGATTCCACCAGCGTACAAACCACACCAAACAGTGCATTTTTCGGGATGCATGGGCAGTTCTTGAACGGCTTCTGGTTGCTCTTCACTCCAAATGCGGCAATTTTGCTTATTTACGTAGCCATTCAACCAGAAATGAGCCTCATCGCTGAACAAAATTTGTCGATAAAAAAGCGGATTTTCTGCCAACTTTTCTAGGGCCCATTCACTGAAAATTCGACGTTGTGGCAGATCGTAAGTCTATTCATGATGAAATGTCAAAGCATACTGAGCATCTTTCTCTTTGACACCATGTCTGAAATCCCACGTGATCTGTCAAATACTAATGCATGAAAATCCTAACCTCAAAAGAATCACCCTTTATATACGTTTAATTGCACAATATAGATACATTAATGACACGTTAATGTAGTATCTTCGTGTGATACAACGTCTAACCAATGGATGCGCTGTTTAGACCCAATTCTGATAACGCCCACTTGATGGTGAGGCCCATCAATCTCCAAATCCAAATAATGTTGACATCGAAGCAATATATTCCCACCTTAAGGTGGGTACTATGTTCGGTTTTCGAGTTGAAAACCACTTTATTTTCGCGATTACTTTTCTTTAAATAATCAAAATTATAATTGATAACAAACTTATTCCTGTAACGTCTTATCGAAATCTAGAGGAACAAGAAACTGCGCATCAATTGAGTCAATTTATCTGCTTTGTATTGGGCTGTTTTAATAAAGTAACCACGAACATTTCAACGCGAAGAGCAAACATAGTACTTACCTTTAAGGTGAGTACTATGTTCGGTTCTTTCAGCAACACACTAAATTAAAAGTACAAAAATACGTATGAAGACTATTATATTTTTATCAAGTCTTATCAAATAATGGATGGAAAAGATCCAATGAATTGTTTGATAATCATTTTATATATCTAAATTAATCAAATTAAAAAAGTAACCGTGAAAACAAGCTTGTTTTCAGCTCTAAAATTGAACATAGTACTCAACTTTAAATAAAAAGTCATACCTGTTCATTAAATGTCTACCTGTATTATATTTTCCACTCGTATAAACATTATCGAAAACTAAGGGTTTGAAATGTGTCCATTTTGAATAACAGTTAAGTAATGAACGCTCAACAGTTGGTATTCTCATCAGTCATTGTTATTAGACGTCTCTTTAATTTTGTACATATACTTACTAAACTGCAGACTTCACATAACTACTGAAAGTAACAATTGATATTTTCTGATCACTTCCTAATTGCAATTACGTATGTGGCAGACAAATTGTTGGTAGTAAGAGATATTTTTAGCAACATTCTGAATCTCAAAGTTATCTCAATTTATGAGATTGTAAAACTTGAAAGCCATTTTTGACGATCGCAATTTAGAATCTCCAGATGTCACAGTATAATCCACATGGTCACACTAAAATATCTCGAAAAATCAGTGAAAATATAGCAGATGGGCTTGATGAAGAAGAGAATCGACTACAACAATATCGGCCATCGAAATTACAGGAGAAAAGAAGCCATGTCATGGAACACTTGGCCACTTTTACTGTGAACAGGGATGCTGGGATTGTTCACCCCATGGATGGAATGCGGCGATTATTACAAATGGAGAAAAATACTGGAATTTGGTCGCAGAAAATGAGGCTGTGTTTGGATAATGGGCATGTTCTCATAACTGACTACGAAACCGGAGTAAGAAAGAGAAATTTTTGGCTATAACTACACGCCCTTATTTATAAATACAATTTCAGGATTTGATTGAAAAGTTCCCCTCCTACCTAGTTGAATGCCCGACAGCGTTCACATCTGATGACGTTCTTGAGTTGTACAACAATGTTCTTGTTTTTATTGTTTCTGCTGCAAGTGGGGCTCAGTCTGAGATGCATATTTTTCAGGTTTGTTTTATTTTTCTTAATTTTTCTGCCGAATTTTTCATGGCTAACGAAAATTGTAGTCTCAGAGCATATCCGCTGTTGATTTAGTTCAAGAAATAAAGTCACTACAAAATAACGACCTACAATCAAAATCTCCTGCAATTTCTTCTAAATACCAAGCAGTTAGCCATTCATCCGCTAAGAAGAATACCAATATGGATTTCTATAAACACCATCACGAAGAGCACAGATACCACAATAGTACAGAAAAAGGCAATATCCATGTTGACCACATTGACTATGAACACAAAGAGTTTCCAGTAAATGATCCATTTGGATCCAGATGTGGTTCTCCAGATGTAGCTGGTATTGAATCTCATGGACGAAGATTCTTTGAAGACACATGTTCCGTTTCAAGTGAAAGATATGAAAGGGAAGTTTGTATTCTAAATAGTTGTTTCGATGATATTGAAAAGTTTATTGCTCGACTTCAACATACAGCTGCGGCTGTAAGAGAGGTAGAAAGGCGGCGACATAAGCACCGAGAAATCGGGGATGGTCTTATAAACTTACATACACGTCCACCTATGGAAAAAGAGTTCATAGATATCTTAGCCAAGTTTAAGTTATCTTTCAACCTCTTGTCAAAACTTAAAACACATATTCACGACCCGAATGCACCAGAATTGGTTCATTTCCTTTTTACTCCCCTTGCGTTAATAGTTGAAGCAGCAAGAGACACTTATAGTAAGGCCCAGCTTACATCGAAAGTAGTCGAACCGCTCTTAACATCTGACACGATCAATTTCTTAATAAACTGTGTCAGTAGTAAGGAAACAGAGCTATGGAAGTCCCTTGGTCCTTCATGGACTGTATCCGCAGAACAGTGGCATGAGAAAAACGATTTTCACAACTCTGGTTATATTGAAAAGCGTCCTCAAGACAACACAGATATAAGCAATTTCGACACTGTACTCACATTATCTAAATCCGAAGATTCTTCAAGAGAGTTTGAATATATACCAGAACCCCAGAAAATATCTTCGTTTAGACCAACCTTAGCAGCGAATATGCATTATATGCATAATTCTGTAGAAAACACGGAAACTTCAACATTTCCAGCGACATCGAACAAACATTATGGCTATAACACGTCGAATCCAAAATATTTTGATGCTGAAATAACAGGTGTGGATACTCTTGAAACGGAAGAGGCAAGGCCAGAAAGGAAGAATAAAGAAGGTAATAAAGATATTATTAGATAAAATATACTATATAATATTTCCAGTCACGGCTCAGTAGATAATGTTGCCATGTATTTATAGATATGGATTCCATGACTAATCAATGGTTGAGCATGTTACGCAAAAAAGGGTCAAATGTTGCTATGGTGTGCTATCCTCGCATGGCCAATAACGATAAAGAACTAAGCGTGTCGAAGGGTGAATACTTGGAGGTAATGAAATTGTCGTATAATATGATTGAATTTTTCACATTGTGTGTATACAAACTCTTAGATATTGGATGATTCAAGGAAATGGTGGAAGGCCCGGAACATGTATGGTCAGATAGGTCATGTGCCGAGTACAATCGTTGCCCCAGTCCACGGTCTTCACGACAATTACAGCAATCAGAAAACATCCAATTGAATATTTATATAGCGCTAGTTACTATGATGGAAGAATCTAAATGAATATACAAAAAAAAAAATGGGAACAAAAGTGTAGTAAAATTGCATGATATCATCCAGAGGATTAATGAAGCAAATTTACTTCTGCGGACTTCTTCAAGAAGTTGCAAAAGAATGACATAGTAACTGGCTTTACTTACAAGTTTTTTATGAATAAGTATATTTTATACGATTCAAGAAATAAGATGAGACCTATATTTAGGCCTGTAAAGCCGTGTGTCTAACATTATTGCTGCAATAGTTCATTCGGACTCACTCCAATCGTAATATTTTTAATATTTCTTATATAAATGTTATTAGAATTTGGTACACATTAATAAATCATATTTTATAAAATAGTGCTTGTTCTTAATCACTGTATGTACACACGTAAAATACTGTTATGCAAATAGAATACACAGTAAATGAGTTACAAATAGTATACAATGAAAATACCATACAGTCAAAATATATTATTATTAATAACACAGAAAATTTGCTAGAAGAGCATTTGTTTGCAGAAAAAGAAAAAGCTGTCAATGTAGTTGTTTCAATAAACATCCATTGGTTGAAACATCCAATATTATTTGCTGCAATAGCAAACAAATTCTGCTGAATCAGCTAAAGTGTTTGCTAAACGTTTTTGCCAAAATCGCTAGTTGAAATAGCTGAACTTAATTCCCATATCAGATTAATTCTCATATCAGAGAGGCCGAAGAGAATTTATAATTTCATTCCGCAGAAAATTTCAGCGAACTACTGACGTTTTAGGAGTCTGCTGTTCCAAAATAGAAGTTTGTTGGAGCAACCTGTTTTACTTTGAATATTTTGAACAATAGGTTATTCTAATAGTTTTAATTCAGTAAATATGCTGATCCATAGGTCATTCAATGGCAATTTGCCCCAGGGTTATGAGAGATCTTCTAAAAAATAACGCCTCAAGGCGGAATGTTTTACTTATAAATTCTTAAAGCTAGAAAAATAATTAATGGTATTATAAGTACATATTGTTGCTGTTGAAAACAAAAACCAGTGTTATTGTTTTCTACGGAACATAGGCATTTATTCGCAGTGAAGACTTTTAGTGCAGTTTAATGGAAAGGCAATATGTTTACACTAAAAAACAAGTAAGGAAAGTCTAAAGTCGGGCGGGGCCGACTATATTATACCCTGCACCACTTTGTAGATCTACATTTTCGATACCATATCACATTCGTCAAAAGTGTTGGGGGCTATATATAAAGGCTTGTCCCATATACATACATTTAAATATCACTCGATCTGGACAGAATTTGATAGACTTGTACAAAATATATAGACTCAAAATTTAAGTCGGCTAATGCTCTAGGGTGGAACACAATGTTAGTAAAAAAATATGGGGAACATTTAAATCTGAAGCAATTTTAAGGAAACTTCGCAAAAGTTTATTTATGATTTATAGCTCGATATATATGTATTAGAAGTTTAGGAAAATTAGAGCCATTTTTACAACTTTTCGACTAAGCAGTGGCGATTTTACAAGGAAAATGTTGGTATTTTGACCATTTATGTCGAAATCAGAAAAACATATATATGGAAGCTATATCTAAATCTGAACCGATTACAACCAAATTTGGCACGCATAGCTACAATGCTATTTCTACTCCCTGTGCAAAATTTCAATTAAATCGGAGTAAAAGATTGTGCAAAATTTTAATCAAAACTCTGGCTTCTGGGGCCATATAAGTGCATATCGGGCGAAATATATATATATATATATATATATATATATATATATATATATATATATATATATATATATATATATATATATATATATATATATATATATATATATATATATATATATATATATATATATATATATATATATATATATATATATATATATATATATATATATATATATATATATATATATGGGAGCTATATCTAAATCTGAACCGATTTCTTTAGGGTTCTATTCTGAGCCAAAACACATACTTGTGCCAAATTTGAAGTCGATTGGACTAAAACTGCGACCTAGACTTTGATTACAAAAATGTGTTCACGGACAGACGGGCATGGCTATATCGACTCAAGAGCCCACCCTGAGCATTTTTGCCAAAGACACCATATGTCTATCAGGTCTTCTTCTGGGTGTTGCAAACATATGCACTAACTTATAATACCCTGTTCCACAGTGTGGCGCAGGGTATAAAAATCTGGAATACATTTTGATACATAAATAGTGAACCCTAAAACTAAATATTCTAGTTAAAAGGAAGTTTTAATAGAAAACTTACTAATTCTCTATTAAATTATACACTGAGGGGAAATGTAAAAGGTTGTCCCAATTCATTTCATGTTACTCTGAAATTAAATATTTATTTTTTACATTAAATAAAACCATTAAATTGGTTTCCAAAAATGTAAAATGCATAAAAAAACTAAATATTCTGGTTAAAAGAAAGTTAAAGAAACTTTACCAATTCACTATAAAATTATAAGCAGATGAGTAATATAAAATTTTCCCAATTGTTCTGGAATTATTCTGAAATTAAAGATTTGTTTTTTACATTCAAAGTATTAAATTGATTTCCAAAAAATTAATAAAATAAAGTATTAAAAACCTGTGTTCTTTGGCTATGTAAAGGTCATAAAAACGTAAATATTCTACTTAAAAGAAATTGATAACTATGATTATGGTATGACTAGTTCTGTCTTTGAAGGATTTACCCCAAGACCATTATCTTTCGCCCATTTCTCAGTCATCCGGAGGGCTCTCTGTATAATATCTCTAACTGTTGATGGGAATTTTCCCCTGACTGCTAGCGCCACATCATCTGCGTATGCCACCACTTTTATCCTTTCTTTTTCTAAGGAAACCAGAAGGTCGTTTATAGCAACATTCCCAAGAAGAGGTGATAGAACTCCTCCTTGAGGAGTGCCTCTGTTCACATACCTTTGTTTATTTGCTTGTCCTACTGTGGCTAAAATGCGTCTCTTCCTTAGAAGTTCGTCTAACAGCCTAAGTATACCTGGATCAACATTCAGAGTTGTCAGTCCATTTAATATTGACCTCGGATGGACGTTTTTGAACGCCCCTTCGATGTCTAGAAACGTCACGATTGTGTATTCTTTGACAGATAGTGAGCTTTCAATAAAGCTGACTAGTTCAAGTAATGCGGTCTCAGTAGACCTGCCCTTCGAGTATGCATGTTGTAGCAAACTTCAATCGACGCTAGTTCTAAGATAAATATCTATCATCCTCTACAGAGTCTTAAGTAGGAATGATGATAAGCTGATTGGTCGGAAATCCTTCGCATTATGTGAGAGGCTTTTCCCGCTTTAGGTGTGAAAACGACTTTTGATTCCCTCCACTTTCCTGGAATATATGCTAAGTTGATACATCCTTCATATATCGCCGACAACCAGGGGATAATTCTGTCAGCCACCGCTTGTAACTCCGCCGGAGTAATTTTATCAGGTTCGGGGGATTTGAATGATCCAAAGCTATTTAACGCCCATTTTATTCTAGATTCCGATACAATTTCCTCGATAGGAAACGACCGCTGAGCCACTGTGGCACCGTCAGTACATGGTTAAGCCGTCTGATTTCCGGGAAAATGTGTTACTATTGGACAGCGTCTCCTCACTGGACGTTGTCCAATTGCCCTCCGATGTTTTAATGAAACCTGGAGCAGAGTTCGTGGATGCTAGCACCTTCCGTAGTCTGGAAGCCTGGGACGTATTCTCAATGCTGCTGCAGTAATCATTCCAAGAGTTATGCTGAGCCTTTCTCAGTTCTCGCTTGTATCCTGTCAGATTTTTCTTGTAAGCGTCCCAATCCACAGGAGCTCTGGTGGACTTTGCTTTGTTAAAGAGCTTCCTGCACGATTTCCTCATATTACCTAACTCCGTAGACCACCATGGTGGTCGATTTTTCCCCCTTGGCTTCCCTCTAGGGCATGCAGCCTTCAGTGAAATGTTGAAGGCCTTAGTATTTCCGGTATCATCATATTGAACGATTCCCTATACCTATTCCAGTCAGCTTTCCTACCATTTGGCGGAAATATGGTCTTGGTGGTATGAACATCAAATGTGAAACTGATGTAGCGATGATCTGAGAAGCTATGTTCACTTAAAACCTGCCAATCAGATATCATTTCATTCAGTTCTTGCGAGGCCAAGTTGACGTCCAAAACCTCTTGCCTGTTTTTAGTAACAAAGGTTGGGGCATCGCCCTTATTGCAAACTACCAAATTAGTACGCAAAATACACTCTAGGAGTGACTCTCCTCTTGTATTAATGTCACCACTTCCCCATATACTATGATGTGCATTTGCATCGCATCCCATAATGAGTTTTGTCTTTGTTTTCAATGACTCCTCAACTAAGGTGTTAACGGCACATGGAGGCATCTCCCTATCATGTCCCATGTAGACCGAAGATACCCAATATTTGCATTTGGCTATTTCTAAACTGGCAACGACAGTGTCTGTATTGCACATTGAAGGAAGCAGAAACAAGTTGAGCTCGTTTTTAGCAATTATACAGGCTCGATTTACATCATAACCAGTATACTGCAATAGTTTGAACCCCGGAGTACTTAATTCACATATTTTGTTTCTATAAAGATATGGTTCTTGAATAAGAACTTTATCTATGCCCCCTTTCATCAGGAGAACTTTTAAGGCAGCACATGCAGCCTTACAATGGTGAAGATTTATCTGGTGAAGATTGACGTCCAAAACCTCTTGCCTGTTTTTAGTAACAAAGGTTGGGGCATCGCCCTTATTGCAAACTACCAAATTAGTACGCAAAATACACTCTAGGAGTGACTCTCCTCTTGTATTAATGTCACCACTTCCCCATATACTATGATGTGCATTTGCATCGCATCCCATAATGAGTTTTGTCTTTGTTTTCAATGACTCCTCAACTAAGGTGTTAACGGCACATGGAGGCATCTCCCTATCATGTCCCATGTAGACCGAAGATACCCAATATTTGCATTTGGCTATTTCTAAACTGGCAACGACAGTGTCTGTATTGCACATTGAAGGAAGCAGAAACAAGTTGAGCTCGTTTTTAGCAATTATACAGGCTCGATTTACATCATAACCAGTATACTGCAATAGTTTGAACCCCGGAGTACTTAATTCACATATTTTGTTTCTATAAAGATATGGTTCTTGAATAAGAACTTTATCTATGCCCCCTTTCATCAGGAGAACTTTTAAGGCAGCACATGCAGCCTTACAATGGTGAAGATTTATCTGGAGGATCCGTAGGACCATTGAGATTTTCAACAACCGTCACATCAGCCGTTTCAGAATATCCACTTCAGAGATCTCGGTGACTCTCGCAATAACCATAGGTTCAGTTTGGTGAGTTTTGAGGCAGTAGAAACCTCCTCTTGCATACGGTGTCTATCCAAGTCTGCATCTTTGGTATCTCCCTCGAGGATTCAAGAGGATTCACTTATTTCTGATTCAGACAGAGGCTTGTCGATTTACGAATCCTTTAGCTGATCGTTTTTATATACCTTAATTTGTATATAATGAAACCCATAGCATACACGGCCCTGCATGCTGTCTTGGTCCATCCACTTCATCCAAACGGCCAACCTTCCAATCAGCTGTTGGAAGATCTGGATTGCATTGTTTCAGTCTATTTAAAAGAGATTCAGGGTCAGGAGGGTTTGCAGGGATCAACGCATGTGCTCTAGGTCTAGCCGGTATGTCTTTCTTCTCGACTAACTCTAGGGCAGCTCCTTCCCAAACTTCACCAATTAGTATCAGAGCAGCTTTAAAAAATTCTAAAGACCTCTGGTCCTCAAATGCGACTAGCTTAAATCGTCCTTGATACCAACCAGCCTCTTGGTGTCGAGGATCTGGGCCGGGAAACTTTTCCAGCACCTGTGAACATTCTCAATTTCCCCCCATTTTTGCTTTGGAACCATACCGTCCAATGCTCCTTTATTAATGATAGCCATCACAAGGCTGTCTTTAGCAACTGAGGCAAACGATCGTTGATCCCTTTTGGAGGATGGCAGCTCATCCGGTGATCGTTCCCTTTTTCCAGCCTCAAGAATTCCTTGAGCCCATTTTAAGGAATCGTTTTGTTTAGCCGACAACGTGCTTGGGTCGACTGATCCTAATTTCTTTAGGATAAACAAAGAATTTCTGCGTTCCTTGAATCTCTTTCGTGAGGGATTACATCCTTTTGATGCCGTTACCTTGGAAAAGGTTCGACTTGTCAAAGTGTCGCCACCTGTCGACCCGTCTACAGGGCCTAACTCTTGGTCATTGCCCAAATTTATAACTCCAGTCGATACCCGTCCACTGGGCCCTGAAGTTAGCAACCCAGTGGATGTCTTTGAATTTCTCTGCATGGTGGCCTAATATCCCACCCAGCGTTACCGTTGTGCCACTTTAGTGGCAAATTTGCCACTTTTCTTGGGCGGTGCCACTTTTGCGCCACTTTTTGTTTGTGCCACTAAATGGGATACTTTTTACGATTTTGTGCCACTTTTCCAATAATTCGTGCCACTTTTTCAAAAGTTTAAATATTATGGGTAGTTATCACCATAGATGTGTTATTAAGAAAATTTAATATTGTGCACCAACAGCCTTCGCTCATTAATTCTTATTACGTGAACAGTTACGATTCAACTTATTTGGTAAACCGAACTTTGAATATGCCAAATTTATTGTGGCATGAAATATCAGGATAAATATGAAAATGTTTAAGGTTTGTATTACGACCGCAGGAAATAATTGATGATGGATCCCATAAGGACCCAGTTAGAAAAAATTGCAATCGCCCTTTGAGACAGATTGTTCCAATTCTACTATATTCCTCAAAATGAATGCTGGAACAGTGGACAGTATTGAAGCATTACCTCATTAGAGAAAAATTGGAAGAAAAGTGTCCTAAGAAATTAGAGAAAGTATATGTTAAAGATCCAAAATGCACTTTCAAATACCACAGATTTATCTTACATTTTTAGTTTATATTATCAAAAGTATGAATACCGTTAACAAAATATCCCAAAGCGAATCCTCCTAAACGTGAGTACTATGTTCGGTTTTCGAGTTGAAAATCGCTTAATTTTCGCGATTACTTTTCCTGAAATAATCAAAATTATAAACGATTGAGTTATTGAGTTAATTTATCTGCTTTATATTGAACTGTTTTAGTAAAGTAGCCGCGAAAATTTCAACTCGAAAATCGAACATAGTGCTTACCTTAAATTGTTTATTAATTATATTTAACAAAAATATTCTATTACAAATATACATAAATTTTGTAAGAAAGTTTGTAAAAACGTGATTTAGCAGATATCGACTATAAAAATTCTTTGTATATTAAAAACATTAAAACAATATAGATAGGTCACAAAACGACATCACAATCCGAAAGTCGTGGACAAATTTTACCATGAATTGACCTAAATGACAAAAAACTGAAGAAAAGGGGGTTCCGCATTACTTAAAAACCAATGATGATATAAATTATTTTGATATCGTAAATAAATTTAAAGATATAATTGAAAGGCCTGATTATTTTATAGACGCTTAAAAAATAATTTTAAATAGGATTTGTTCACCAATTTGTATGAATTCGCAAAATATATTTTAACTTGACCTCATAGCAGTATTTATTTCTTAATTTTTTTTTGTATAAGTTAATAAAAAGAATGTGCCACTTTTTGTGCCACTTTTCAAAAATAATTGTGCCCCTTTTTTCGACGTTTGCCACTTTTTGTGCCACTTTTTGAAAATTCCCAACGGTAACGCTGATCCCACCACACTTGAAATTCGTAGTAGGTACTTATTACGATGATTTTATCCGCTATTAAAACACACGTCCGTTCGACGGTTGAATGAGAAAAAAAACAAGTGAGTAAAGTAGAAAGTAGGGCGGGGCCGACTATATTATACCCTAAACCACCCCTACTGAATTAGTAAATATAAGCCTTTGTGGGGTATCATTGGTATAGGTTTTGGTGAACATAAAGGGGGGTACATGTTTATGGGTGTCTTGTCACAATCTGAGCAGAAATGTCTAATATTAGGAGCTATAGTTTATTTTGCACCAAAAGAGTTAGTATGCCACTAATATTGAGTCCATTATTAAACAAGTAAGGAAAGTCTAAAGTCGGGCGGGGCCGACTATATTATACCCTGCACCACTTAGTAGATCTAAATTTTCGATACCATATCACATTCGTCAAACGTGTTGGGGGCTATATATAAAGGTTTATCCCAAATACAGACATTTAAATATCACTCGATCTGGGCAGAATTTGATAGACTTCTACAAAATCTATAGACTCAAAATTTATGTCGGCTAATGCACTAGGGTGGAACACAATGTTAGTAAAAAAATATGGGAAACATTTAAATCTGAAGCATTTTTAAGGAAACTTCGCAAAAGTTTATTTATGATTTATCCCTCGATATATATGTATTAGAAGTTTAGGAAAATTAGAGTCATTTTTACAACTTTTCGACTAAGCAGTGGCGATTTAACAAGGAAAATGTTGGTATTTTGACCATTTTTGTCGAAATCAGAAAAACATATATATGGGAGCTATATCTAAATCTGAACCGATTTCAACCAAATTTGGCACGCATAGCTGCAATGCTAATTCTACTCCCTGTGCAAAATTTCAACTAAATCGGAGTTAAAACTTGGCCTCTGTGGTCATATGAGTGTAAATCGGGCGAAAGCTATATATGGGAGCTATATCGAAATCTGAACCGATTTCAACCAAATTTGGCACACATAGCTACAATGCTAATTCTACTCCCTATGCAAAATTTCAACTAAATCGAGGCAAAAAATTGGCCTCTGTGGTCATATGAGTGTAAATCGGGCGAAAGCTATATATGAGAGATATATCCAAATCTGAACCGATTTCAACCAAATTTGGCACGCATAGTTAAAATGCTAATTCTACTCCCTATGCAAAATTTCAACTAAATCGGAGCAACAAATTGTCCTCTGTGGTCATATGAGTGTAAATCGGGCGAAAGCTATATATGGGAGCTATATCGAAATCTGAACCGATTTAAACCAAATTTAGCACACATAGCTACAATGCTAATTCTACTCCCTATGCAAAATTTCAACTAAATCGGAGCAAAAAATTGGCCTCTGTGGTCATATGAGTGTAAATCGGGCGAAAGCTATATATGGGAGCTATATCTAAATCTGAACCGATTTCAACCAAATTTGACACACATAGCTACATTGCAAATTCTACTCCCTGTGCAAAATTTCAACTAAATCGCAGCAAAGAATTGTCCTCTGTGGTCATATGAGTGTAAATCGGGCGAAAGCTATATATGGGAGCTATATCTAAATCTGAACCGATTTCAACCAAATTCGGCACACATAGCTGCAATGCTAATTCTACTCCTTGTGCAAAATTTCAACTAAATCGGAGTTAAAAATTGGCCTCTGTGGTCATATGAGTGTAAATCGGGCGAAAGCTATATATGAGAGATATATCCAAATCTGAACCGATTTCAACCAAATTTGGCACGCGTAGTTAAAATGCTAATTCTACTCCCTATGCAAAATTTCAACTAAATCGGAGCAACAAATTGGCCTCTGTGGGCAATTGAGTGTAAATCGGGCGAAAGCTATATGGGAGCTATATATAAATCTGAACCGATTTGGCTGATATTTTGCAAGTTTTTCGAGACTCATAAAATATTCGGACATACGGAATTTGAGGAAGATCGCTTGATATACACGCCAATTATGACCAGATCGGTGAAAAATATATATTGTAGCTATATCTAAATCTGAACCGATTTTTTCCAAAATCAATAGGGATCGTCTTTGAGCCGAAACAGGACCCTATACCACATTTTAGGACAATCGGACTAAACCTGCGAGCTGTACTTTGCACACAAAAATACATCAACAGACAGACGGACATCGCTAAATCGACTCAGAATTTAATTCTAAGGCGATCCGTATACTGAAAGGTTGGTCTATGATTACACCTTTTTGGCGTTACATACAAATGTACAAACTTATTATACCCTGTACCACAGTAGTGGTGAAGGGTATAAAAAGAGGAAATCTGTCAATTAGTTGTGGGTAATAAATCCAAATTTCTGCAAATAGGGCAATAGATTTATGTAAGAGCTACATGTAAGTCTAAATATGATCAGCTAGTACATCAAAATTTGAAATTTGAATAACATAGCTTAATAAATAAGACTATTATGGCCAAATATGACAAAATCGAGCGATGCATATATGGGACCTATATCTAAATCTTAACCAATTTGTATAATATTTTGCAGGTATGATTGATACCACAGAAGGTCACTTTGTGTAAAATTTGAGTACGACCAGTTAATAAATGAGGCCCCTATGATCAAAAATAAGGTTATTAGGGGCAAATTTTTCAAAATCGGGCGATACATATATATGGGAGCTATATCTAAATTTGAACCGATTTCGATGAAATTTTGCACATACAGTTAGTGCTATAGAAGATTAAATTTAGCCAACCTTGGTTACGATCGGTTGATAAATAAGGGTTTTACGGCCAAATTTGGCAAAATCGGGCGATACATATATATGAGAGCTATATCTAAATTTGAACCGATTTTGATGAAATTGCGCACATACAGTTAGAGGTATAGAAGATTATATTTAGCCAACTTTGAGCACTATCGGTTGATAAATAAGGGTTTTACGGCCAAATTTGGCAAAATCGGGCGAAACATATAAAGGGTGATTTGTTAAGAGCTTGATAACTTTAAAAAAAAAAAAAAAACGCATAAAATTTGCAAAATCTCATCGGTTCTTTATTTGAAACGTTAGATTGGTCCATGACATTTACTTTTTGAAGATAATTTCATTTAAATGTTGACCGCGGCTGCATCTTAGGTGGTCCATTCGGAAAGTCCAATTTTGGGCAACTTTTTCGAGCATTTCGGCCGGAATAGCCCGAATTTCTTCGGAAATGTTGTCTTCCAAAGCTGGAATAGTTGCTGGCTTATTTCTGTAGACTTTAGACTTGACGTAGCCCCACAAAAAATAGTCTAAAGGCGTCAAATCGCATGATCTTGGTGGCCAACTTACCGGTCCATTTCTTGAGATGAATTGTTCTCCGAAGTTTTCCCTCAAAATGGCCATAGAATCGCGAGCTGTGTGGCATGTAGCGCCATCTTGTTGAAACCACATGTCAACCAAGTTCAGTTCTTCCATTTTTGGCAACAAAAAGTTTGTTAGCATCGAACGATAGCGATCGCCATTCACCGTAACGTTGCGTCCAACAGCATCTTTGAAAAAATACGGTCCAATGATTCCATCAGCGTACAAACCACACCAAACAGTGCATTTTTCGGGATGCATGGGCAGTTCTTGAACGGCTTCTGGTTGCTCTTCACTCCAAATGCGGCAATTTTGCTTATTTACGTAGCCATTCAACCAGAAATGAGCCTCATCGCTGAACAAAATTTGTCGATAAAAAAGCGGATTTTCTGCCAACTTTTCTAGGGCCCATTCACTGAAAATTCGACGTTGTGGCAGATCGTTCGGCTTCAGTTCTTGCACGAGCTGTATTTTATACGGTTTTACACCAAGATCTTTGCGTAAAATCTTCCATGTGGTCGAATAACACAAACCCAATTGCTGCGAACGGCGACGAATCGACATTTCACGGTCTTCAGCAACACTCTCAGAAACATAGACGCAATATTCTCTTCTGTACGCACTGTACGCATTCGTGTGGTTGGTTTAATGTCCAATAAAGTAAACTGAGTGCGAAACTTGGTCACAATCGCATTAATTGTTTGCTCACTTGGTCGATTATGTAGACCATAAATCGGACGTAAAGCGCGAAACACATTTCGAACCGAACACTGATTTTGGTAATAAAATTCAATGATTTGCAAGCGTTGCTCGTTAGTAAGTCTATTCATGATGAAATGTCAAAGCATACTGAGCATCTTTCTCTTTGACACCATGTCTGAAATCCCACGTGATCTGTCAAATACTAATGCATGAAAATCCTAACCTCAAAAGAATCACCCTTTATATGGGAGCTATATCTAAATCTGAACCGATTTCGATTATTTTTGGCACATATTGTCAGTACCATAAAAGATTAGATGACATTTTGCAGACTTGAAGAACGATGAAAAAGATTACTTTTTGCCAAATTTGGTGACGATCCGTTAGAAAACAAACGCAACGTGACCCTATTTGTCGAAATCGGGCGATACATATATATGGGAGCTATATCTAAATTTGATCCGATTTCTTCCAAATTTAAAAGCTTTCGTCCTTGTTCCCAAATAATAATTGTGACCGGAATCCTGTGAACAATAAATACATGGACAGACGGACGGACGGACACCAAGCGCTAGATCGACTCAGGAGGTGATTCTGAGTCGATCGGTATATATTTTATGGGGTCTAAAATCAATATTTCTGGTAGGCACATTTTTTGGCCGATCAAACTTATTATACCCTGACCACTATGTGGTTTAGGGTATAAAAACAAAAAATGATTCCAAGGCAAAAATGGGGGGAAATAGAGAACGCGATGTCTGGTGTATACTCAGAGGTGCGAAAAAAGTTTCCCGGACCAAGTCATCGACAACAAGATGATGGATGGTATCAAGGACGAAATAAGTTAATAGCTTTTGCGGACCAGATGTCTATGGATTGCTTTAAAGCTGCATTGATGCTGATTGGTGAAGGTTGGGAAGGAGCCGCTTTGGAGTTAGTCGATAAAAAAGACATATCGGCTAAACCTAGAGCACATGCATGGATACCGGCAAACCCTCCTGATCCTGAGTCAATACTAGAGAGATATCCATATGAAGGTATACAAAAGCGATCAGCCAAAGGATTCCGAAACGGACAAGCCTCCGGTAGAGTCAGCAGTGAAAAAATCTCCTAGCGAAGCCGAAGGAGACATAAAAAAACTGCAGACTATGGCCAAAATCGTATGCGGGAAGTTTCTACAGGCTCAAACCTCACCAAAGCTGAACCGCGGATTGTTGCGAGAGTCACCGAGATCTGTGAAGAGGAAGCCCTTGATGACTCAATTGAAGCGGCTGATGTGACGGTAGTTGAAAATTTGGATGGTTCTACGGTTCCTCCAGATAAATCTTCACCATTGTAAGGCCGCTTGTGCTGCCTTAAAAGTTCTGATGAAAGGAGACATAGATATAGTTCTTATTCAAGAACCATATGTTTATAGAAACAAAATATGTGAATTAAGTACTCCGGGGTTCAAACTATTGCAGTATACTGGTTATGATGTAATTCGAGCCTTTATAATTGCTAAAAACGAGCTCAACTTATTTCTGCTTCCTTCAATGTGCAATGCAGACACTGTCGTTGCCAATTTAGAATAGCCAAATGAAAATATTGGGTATCTTCAGTCTACATGGGACATGACAGCGAGATGCCTCCATGTGCCGTTAAGACCTTAGTGGAGGAGTCACTGAAAACAAAGACAAAACTCATTATGGGATGCGATGAAAATGCACATCATAGTATATGGGGAAGTAGTGATACTAATGCAAGGGGAGAGTCGCTAATAGTTTATTTTGCGTACTAACTTGGTAGTTTGCAATAAGGGAGATTCACCAACCTTCGTCACCAGAAACAGGCAAGAGGTTTTGGACGTCACGTTGACCTCTCCGGAACTGAATGATAAGATATCTGAGTGGTAAGTTTTGAGTGAACATAGCTTCTCAGATCATCGCTACATCAGTTTCAGATTGGCTGTTCGTACTTCAAAGACCATATTTTCGCCAAATGTTATGAAAGCTGATTGGAATAGGTATGGGGAATCGTTCAATTTGATGATAACGGAAATGCCTGAGACAAATATGAGCACTGTGCAAGATATCGAACACGTAGTGGAGCGGATTACTAAGACCTTCAACATGTCACTGAAAGCTGCTTGCCCTAGAGGAAAGCCAAGGGGAAAAAATCGGCCGCCATGGTGGTCTACGGAGTTAAGTAATATGAGGAAATACTGCAGGAAGCTCTTTAACAAAGCAACGTCCACAAGAGCTCCGGGTGCTTGGGACACTTACAAGATGAATCTGAGAGCATATAAACGAGAACTGAGAAGGTCTGAAGAAAACTCTTGGGATGATTACTGTAGCAGTATTGAGAATACGTAAGAGGCTTCCAGACTACGGAAGGTTCTAGCATCCACCAACTCCGCTTCAGGTTTCATTAAAACATCGGAGGGCAATTGGACAAATAAATAGCTTTGGACCATTCAAATCCCCCGGATATATATATATATATATATATATAAGTTAAATTATTTTGTCCTTTGGACTTAAAAAAATAACAAGTCGGCTACCACTGCCGACGATTAAAATTAATTACACTAGGATTTAATTATAATAAAAAGTGACAATCTGAACCAAACCGTAACCGTTCCCGAACAACTCTGCCGTGTGCTAAGTCCATTCGTTCTCTCCAAACCTCCAGTTGTTGGCAGCGACGCAAATATTAGTTTGCGAAATACCTTTCCCACAGGTATATAAAGCTGACAGTGCGTCTGGTGCACAGGTTCAATATCCATGGGAAGATATCGCATTGCAGTTTCGCACTGGATTGCAAAATGCTGAATTAGCGGCACGTGTAGTTGTGAGGCAGAGTAGTACAGTGGTTTTTGGGGACTGGAATGTGTTAACTCTTCCCCCTCTAAAAATCTGCGTCCCGCAGATCAGGATATGAGGAGTTACTTTGTTGCAATACAGACAAGCTAATTTCCGGTAGTTTTTTCTGAGATGTTAGCTTCCTCCAAGTTACACAAATAAGTACCATTACTACAAATAGGATCAAAGATCCTGACATCATGAACCATGTCGTTCTCTCGTTTAGGTAGCCCAAAAGTCGTATATTAGTGGAAGCCATTTCATGAACAAGATTGAGATTCAGAGATATGCTCTTGTTGGCGATGGTGGTAAGTACTGGTGGGAGAACTTGTACTCCAGAACTACTCGTACTCCAATACATTTTATTATTTATTGTCAATGATTCGTTTTCCATTTGGAGAATGAAGGATCCATCAAGGTGATGGGACGTTCCAGATGGTATTGTTGAAGTTGTCCAAGAATATTGTGTCATCTTTAAGTAATTCGACTTTGGATTCTGCACTGGTAACATAATTACATGCTGTTTGTCCACCCTTCAAGAGTCGAGGTAGGCAGTCTTCTTCTGACAGCTGCTCTAGCATTTCCTTTTTACAAACCATTGCGGTGGTTAAGCGAATGCAATTGCCTTTAATGCCATAGGTTTCATCCTTATTCACAAGTATAGTTTTGTAACTTAAGTCCACTTTATGACCATCCTTTAAGACCGCTCGTATAATCAGGTGGTTGAATTTAATTTCTTCTACTTTTGGCATTGACAGTGTGTACAAAAGTCGAGAGCCATTGGTGTAAATAGAGGGCTCACTGTATTCAATGGCCTCGATGACATTACTGTAGGGAAGAACTTCTATTTCACCTACTAGTTGATTTATCTCTTCCTTGTTCAACAGGTTACTGTTCACAACCTTAGCCTTGGCCATTTGGCAAGCTCGAACTAATTCGCTTACATCCTCCTTTAGAATTAACGCCTTGTGTAGTATTTCTTGTGAAAACTTTGCTTGGGTGTTTCGTCCCAGGATATCATTTGTTGCATTGATAACTCCATTTATGGTCCTCCAGAGTTCTTGAGTTTTAGTGGAAAGTTCAGAATTTATCTTGTATTGAAGATCGTTGTTAGAAGCAAGTGCGTCCTGGCTTCGTAGGATTTCGTCCCAGTCTGTTGCATCAGGAGATCCGGCTATCCACTTCCAAGCGGAGCCAATCCAATTGATTGAGCGTTTTTGTTTTTTGACTTTGGGTCCTTTCAGCTCATCAAGTTGAGCGCGGGTTTTTTTTCAGCTGGAATGCTATAATATCCTTCAAACCAGTGGTCTCGTTCAATTTGTTGTTTTCTTCGTCTAATCGATTCAATACATCCTCATAGCGCTGCAGGTCGATATGTGAATTAATTTGAAGTGTCCGTTAATAACCCAACCATAGCCGTCACGAATTGTTAAAATGGGCGAGTCCAGATTGAATGTCACATAAGCTTGTGCGATTGCACAGAGGCGAATCCTAAGAAATAATTATAATCTATTGACAAAATCGATCATGCAAATAAAAAATTAACTTAAAACTATTAACATAATTTATACAGTTTGTTTCTCAAATTCTTATTCTATAAAATTTTGGCAAATGATTTGGAACTATTAGAATGGGTTCATGATATAAAAATTATATATTCTAGTTTAGCTAAAAATTATAAATGTACAAGCATATCAAAAAAAATTAGATCCAAAATTTTAACAAATACTTACTCACTAATTTTGGAAAATAATTCGAAAGTATTATATTTGAAGTTATAAATCATAGAACAAAAAGTCAAATTCTTTAACCGAAATTTTAACATTCTGTCTTATTTTAAAAAATTTAGAAAATGATTTTATATTCTGTGGAGATTTAATCTAAATTACTAAAATGTTCCTATATTAAGTGGTTAGTAGCAATTTGTTAGTACTTGTTATTGTTAGTGAGAGGAGTTCGGAAAGACAGAATACAATGTGTTGGAGTAAAAAGTGTTTAGTAAAATGAAATGTTAACGTTTTAATAGGGGATTGTTATATTTTTGTTAGTAACTTTTTTCAGTGTGTTAGCAGGGTTATAATGGGATTTCTATTGTTAATTTTTGGGTATCTTGTATGCCTTATTCAGCAATTATTTTATTTCTTATTTTTTGTGCGCCTCTTTGGGGCGTTATTTGATTTATTTTCTGTTTTGTGCCACTCTTTGGGCATTATGTTCGTTTTCTTGTATGCCATTTTAGGCAGTTATTTGGTTTTGTATGCCTCTTTTGGGCGTTATATGTTTTACCTCATTGGGTATTTTGATCAGTAATTATTATTTTAGCGACTATTCTTGGAATGCAGGCGTGAACTCAGATGACATAGGAAGGCTCATGTTAGTCCCTTTTAGCCGTATACATTAGCCAGCATAGGCCTACTCATGGCATGAGTACCTTCACCGTGAATTAAAGCCAATAGATTCCCGGTGGAGTTGAACCACGACGAGTGCCGCCCCTCGGACCACCGAGTGCACTGGAATTGAACCAATGCGACGGGTCGACTACAAATATTGAACAATTTGAACCCAGACCGCTGGGGCTGGATATCTATGTATGAGCCATCTAACCTCTTGACCACATAATCGCTAAAATTTCCATTATAAAATTGTGATTGTATTTTCATATCGTTTTGTAATTTAGTTTGCATTGTTTGTCTTTTAATTATGTTAGGCAATTTCATAATTTGTAAAGAGTAAATTTAAGTTGCCTCTATATTTAGGCTTTTATATGCCCTTTGGGTCATTGTAATTAAAATTTTGGTTTTTTTGAGTCATGGTGACGTATTTTGCAATGATATAATTTTAGTTGTTGCCTTTTTACTTAGGCTTGTTTTTCATTTGATTCTTTGCATAACTTTTGTTTTGCCATGAAGGCTTTCCGATTTTTATTTTCAATTAATTATGTTTTTTATATCTGATTTGTGGAATTTTTTTCCACTTTCTGTGATAATAGTTGTGTTTCTGTTCTCAGAAACGGTTTCTTTTTTGTATATTGGTTTTTCCTTACCTTTAATTTGTTTGTTGGCGATGAACAGTTTGTCACCAACATTGAAATCACGAGGAGGAGATCGAGTCATGTTATTGCGAGCATTTCTAGACTCTTGTTCATGTAGTAAAAGAGCCTTGATGTCCTCATACGTCTTTTCCCTAAAATTATAATTTACCTTCATAATTTATCCTAGCTGTCCTATTTAGGAAGACGTCTGCTGGCTTCCGCTTCGTTACGGAATGTATGGTGTTGTTGTACCTATCTACGGTAATCGCAATACAAATTTGCTAAATTTGTCAATGCAACTAAGATATTTTTGCTTCTCTATTTCAAAAATATATATGTGGTCAATCTCGCAAGGGTAATTAGGTATAGGTGTAGGTTGCATATGAGGTTTAGAAGGATGTCTATCATATTTATTTTTCTTGCAGGTCTCACATTTACTAATGTAATCCCTAATTTGTTTTGACATGGCAGGGAAATAAAACTTCTCAAGGATTTGTTCTCTGTTTTCGCGAGCGTTACGATGGGCTCGCCTGTGTTCCTTTTCAATGATATCGAACACCCTATCTGCTAAAGTCACATCCTCTACCATTCGTTGCGTTATTCGTATCTTGTACTTGAAAAAATTATTTAAATAGACATTATTCACAATAGAAATAACATTTTCTGGGATTTTAATGCCATTTATAACATTTGGATTCAAAATTCTTCTGAGAACACTTGCGAGATTTTCACAATTTATTACAGGTATGATTATAAAAAATCGTTTGTATCCACTGTGGGGTTCCTCTTTTGCATTCAAAATTAGTTCCCTGTCGTATTATTATCTGATTTCTAAAGACGTTTATCGGAGACTCGACGTGTGGTATTAAATCGGAACTATCCTGTTCCGCTGAGTGAATTGTGACTTCGGATGCTGTGTCCGTTTCAGATGTATTGTTTGGGTCATTTATCGAGGATGCTGGTTGGGCAACTATGGAGTCTGTGAGTGCGTTCACTTCCGTTCTAAGACGGGAGAGTGCATCGGCGACCACATTCGTTTTTCCTGGCTTGTAAATCAATTCAACGTTGTACTCTTCTATACGCGCTTTCCATCGTTTAAGTTTTGCGTTATAATTTCGATTACTCAATGAAAAAGTTAAGGGTTGATGGTCAGTATATATCCTTATCTTTTTCGTGCCATAAAGGTACGATCGTAAATTATCCAGCGCCCAAACGATGGCCAAGAGTTCGTTCTCATTGGTGGCGTAATTTTCCTCTGACTTGTTAAGAGAACGTGAAATGTATGCAATATCATCGCCAATAGAGCCCTGCGAAAGTACCGCTCCAATTGCATAGTCTGATGCATCCGTTGTCAGGTTGAAAGGCTTCCCTAAATCAGGGAACGCCAAAACGTCAGCAGAAATTAATAGCCGTTTCAATTCATTAAATGCTTGTAAAGCCTCTTCATCTAATTCTACTTTCACTTTTTTTCGAGGCATTAGCTCGTATCTGTGCATTATATCCCCTAGTCAAATTTGTCAGTGGTTTCGCCACCTTGGCATAATCTTTTATAAATTTTCTGTAATACGATGTCATGCCAAGGAAGCTTTTTAATTCCTTAAGGTTTTGTGGTGGCAAAATCATCTTTATCGCCTCTATCTTTTTCGGATCGGCACGTACACCCTCGGGAGTTATTACATAACCGAGGAATTCAACTCCCCTTTCCAGGAAGCATGTCTTTTCAAGATTCACTTTAAGATTGGCGTCCATTAGACGCGAGAACACTTTTTCCACATTATCTAGATGTTCTTCTATAGTTTTACCAAATACAATTATATCGTCTATATACACATAACAAATTTTACCAATGTACTGTTTCAAAACATCGTCTATCATTCTTTGAAAGATCGCCGGCGCATTTTTTAGACCAAACGGAAGTCGCAGAAATTCATATTTTCCGTTCATAGTCGAAAATGCTGTCTTCCAGATATCAGAATCTTTCATTGGTATTTGGTGAAAACCTGATGTAAGATCTATTGTTGTAAAATAATTAGCCTGGCCGAGGCTACAGAGAGTCGCATTAATGTCGGGGATAGGGTATGTGTCAGCTATCGTCACAGAATTTAGTCTTTTATAGTCAATAACCATACGGTATTGTCTTTCCCCATTCGGTTTCGATTGCTTTGGGATAATCCAAATTGGGGAGTTGTATGGGCTTTTAGATGGACGTATTATTCCACCCTCAAGCAATTCGTTCACATACATGTTGGGTACGGGTAACACTTACTATAGACAGGTTCAAAGATTGATGTCTTTATCTCTGCCCGTATATTCGTATCCACCAGCTCATTACCACTAAGTGGCTCGAAAAGTTTGGAGTATTTTACCAACAGAGAATTAATTTTGTCGTGAGCTCGATGAGGTAAATTCTCACCTATAGTCAAAAATACATCTGACGAGGCACGCGCTTTGAGAGGGATTTTGTATTTTCCTATTATAAGGAGGTAATTTTTCCTGTCAATAATTGCTCCTACTTCCCTCAAGGTATCATCAATAATACCAGAAAAATTGCCTAAATTAGGTAATACGAAAGAGTCAATCATTGTTACATTTCCGATGCTATTAAATATTTTTAATTGAGATTTGTTCTTAACAGTCACGATACCCCCGACAGATGTCACTTCAAATACTTTTGTTACAGGAATACTTTTTTCGACTATCTCTTCTTTGATGTAATTCTTATTTGCGCCAGTGTCAATTAAGAAGTCAAGTACCCGACCATCCGATAAGACATACTCTAAAAAACCCTCAGGTTTCTCGTCTCTTGGTGATTGTTGGTCAGCATCTTCACGTATGTCCTGTCTCTCTTCCCCTTCTACAACAGTATGAAGCCTTTGTTGTTTGCGGGGATAATTTCCTGACGTAGTCCCCCGTTTAAAAGGATTGGGTCTATTGATATAATTCACGTTCCTTGTCTGCACAGAAGGGTCTACCTCCATTTTCTCTACAGGAGGATACGACGATAAATTATTATTGTTGTGATTTCCTCGCTGTGGTTGTCGATGATCTGCGAGATTCTGATGGCGATTGTGTTGAGAATGCCAATGCGGTTTCGGTGGCAATTGTGGAGGCTTGTTCTTAGCCTGATAAGAGGTAGCACTGGGCAGAGAGTTAATTGGTATCGAAACTCGATTATTAACTGAAGGGTTGTAAATTGAAGAATTTCTAAAGTCAACATTCTGAATCTCTAAACACGCCGAATATGCCTCAGGCAAAGTCTTTGGGCGTTGTATGAGTAGCATTTTTGACATGTCTCCACTGAGATCCCGAATGAAAACATCTAACGCTCTATTGCGGTAAGTTTCTACAAGCACCCCGACAGTCTCTTCCGAGTAAGATTCGGTTTTTATCTTGTTTATGATTAACGAAAATTGGTGATTGGCCTTAGCGTAGAATTCGTCGACTTTCATTCCTCTTTGACTTAGGCGGTGCAAGTGATGCTCTAGAGTGCGGATGTCCCTTTTGTCCGCGTAGTGGAGGGACAAGCACTCTTTCATCCTGGACCAATTACTGTCAAAAATATTGTATGAAATCAGTGCAGAGTCAGCTGCACCCCTCACTTTTTGTCTAATGTGTTGAAGAATCGCTCCATAAATTGGTTTATCTTTTACCACAGAAAAATCAGATAAAATGGTCTCAACAGAATGGACCCAGGACACATATTGTACTGGATTCCCATCGAAGACCTGAAGTTCTTTAACGCAGTCAGGAAGACGACTGATTTCCCTAATGTCCTCGATGGTAGCGGGAGTCCGTACCACCTCTTCTTGAATCGTACTTAAGTGTTCGCTATTTGCTGCCGCAGCTGTTGCGGCATTCAAAGCATACAAATGCGCCACTTTTCTCTCTAGTGCAGTGATTTTCTCCAGAAGAGCATTCACTGCACCAGTTATCTGAGTCACATTTCTTTGCAATTCTTCCATGGTGTATCAATAATCTATAAAAATATTTAGAGTACTTACATACAAATATGCCAAAATTGCATAGCGAAAAAGGAATCAAAAATTTTTCGTGTTCTTGGAACCACTTTCCTCTTTCTCTTGAAGGCGGCTTTTTACTATTTCCTTCCACCTTTTGTACACACTGAATTTTTATATTCAAAATGTTCACTAAAGCCAACTTTTAGTAGAAATTTTCAATTTTTTTATGTCCCTTTTGATTAGAAGTAATTTACTTCAACTGTGTTGTTCACTTTTATTTACTGTAACACTTCTCAATTTACCAACATTTCTTTTTTATACTCTCAATTTTATTTTTATTTCAGATTACAATTAATTTAATTAAACTATGTTGTTCACTTTTATTTACTGTAACACTTTTCACTACACCAATATTTTTTAATACTTGCAATTATTTATTTGCAAGGACCTTCGCGAGGATCCTGCTGCTCGGGCGCCAGTTAAATTATTTTATCCTTTGGACTTTAAAAAAATTACAAGTCGGCTACCACTGCCGACGATTAAAATTAATTACACTAGGATTTAATTATAATAAAAAGGAACAAAACTATTAGATAAAATTTAAACAACTAGAGTGACAATCTGAACCAAACCGTAACCGTTCCCGAACAACTCTGCCGTGTGCTAAGTCCATTCGTTCTCTCCAAACCTCCAGTTGTTGGCAGCGACGCAAATATTAGGTTGTGAAATACCTTTCCCACAGGTATATAAAGCTGACGGTGCGTCTGGTGCACAGGTTCAATATCCATGGGAAGATATCGCATTGCAGTTTCGCACTGGATTGCAAAATGCAGAATTAGCGGCACGTGTAGTTGTGAAGCAGAGTAGTACAGTGGTTTGTGGGGACTGGAATGTGTTAACTTATATATATATATATATATATATATATATATATATATATATATATATATATATATATATATATATATATATATATATATATATATATATATATATATATATATATATATATATATATATATATATATATATATATATATATATATATATATATATATATATATATATATATATATATATATATATATATATACGCTCTAAAAATAGAACCAAACTCTAGAAAATTAGAAGAAAAAAATTAGAACAAAATATGTGAATTAAGTACTCCGGGGTTCAAACTATTGCAGTATACTGGTTATGATGTAATTCGAGCCAGTATAATTGCTAAAAACGAGCACAACTTGTTTCTGCTTCCTTCAATGTGCAATGCAGGCACTGTCGTTGCCAATTTAGAAATAGCCAAATGCAAATGTTGGGTATCTTCAGTCTACATGGGACATGACAGCGAGATGCCTCCATGTGCCGTTAAGACCTTTGTGGAGGAGTCATTGAAAACAAAGACAAAACTCATTATGGGATGCGATGCAAATGCACATCATAGTATTTGGGGAAGTAGTGATACTAATGCAAGGGGAGAGTCGCTAATAGTTTATTTTGCGTACTAACTTGGTAGTTTGCAATAAAGGAGATGCACCAACCTTCGTCAACAGAAACAGGCAAGAGGTTTTGGACGTCACGTTGACCTCTCCGGAACTGAATGATAAGATATCTGAGTGGTAAGTTTTGAGTGAACATAGCTTCTCAGATCATCGCTACATCAGTTTCAGATTGGCTGTTCGTACTTCAAAAACCATATTTTCGCCAAATGTTAGGAAAGCTGATTGGAATAGGTATGGGGAATCGTTCAATTTGATGATAACGGAAATGCCTGAGACAAATATGAGCACTGTGCAAGATATCGAACACGCAGTGGAGCGGATTACTAAGGCCTTCAACATGTCACTGAAAGCTGCTTGCCCTAGAGGAAAGCCAAGGGGAAAAAATCGGCCGCCATGGTGGTCTACGGAGTTAAGTAATATGAGGAAATCCTGCAGGAAGCTCTTTAACAAGAGTGTCCCGGGTGCTTGGGACACTTACAAGAGGAATCTGAGAGCATATAAACGAGAACTGAGAAGGTCTCAACAAAACTCTTGGGATGATTACTGTAGCAGTATTGTGAATACATAAGACTCCAGACTACGGAAGGTTCTAGCATCCACCAACTCCGCTCCAGTTTTCATTAAAACATCGGAGGGCAATTGGACAACGTCCAGTGAGGAGACGCTGGAGGTACTATTGGACACACATTTTCCCGGAAATCAGACGGTTGAACCAGGTTGTGGCGGTGCCACAGTGGCTCAGCGGTCGTTTCCTATCGAGGAAATTTTATTGGAATCTAGAATGAAATGGGCTTTAAATAGCTGTGGACCATTCATATATATATATATATATATATATATATATATATATATATATATATATATATATATATATATATATATATATATATATATATATATATATATATATATATATATATATATATATATATATATATATATATATATATATATATATATATATATATAACTTGAGAATGCTTCGTCTGGAGTCTACTCACAGGTGCTGGAAAAGTTTCCCGGCCCAGATCCTCGACACCAAGAGGCTAGTTGGTATCACGGACGATTTAAGCTAGTCGCATTTGAGGACCACAGGTCTATAGAATGTTTTAAACCTGCTCTGATACTAATTGGTGAAGTTTGGGAAGGAGCTGCTCTAGAGTTAGTCGAGAAGAAAGACATACCGGCTAGACCTAGACCACATGCGTGGATACCTGCAAACCCTTCTGACCCTGAATCTATTTTAAATAGACTGAAACGATGCAATCTAGATCTTCCAACAGCTGATTGGAAGGTTGGCCGTTTGGATGAAGTGGATGGACCAAGACGGCATGCAGTGTTTATATTGAACACTCAGTCTTTGCCACATCTAGCAAAGTCCCAGGGCCGTGTATGTTATGGCTTCCATTATATCCAAATGAAGGTATATAAAAATGATCAGCTAAAGGATTCAGAAATGGACAAGCCTCTGTCTGAATCAGAAGTAAGCGGATCCTCTTGCGAAGTCGAGGGAGATACCAAAGTTGAAGACATGGATAGACATCGTATGCGGGAGGAGGTTTCTGCTGCCTCAGAACTCACCAAAGTTGAACCTATGGTTATTGCGAGAGTCACCGAGATCTCTGAAGAGGACTTTCTTGATGCCTCGATTGTAGAAACAAAATATGTGAATTAAGTTCTCCGGGGTTCAAACTATTGCTGTATACTGGTAATGATGTAAATCGAGCCTGTATATTTGCTAAAAACGAGCTTAACTTGTTTCTGCTTCCTTCAATGTGCAATGCAGATACTGTCGTTGCCAATTTAGAAAAAAGCCAAATGCAAATATTGGGTATCTTCAGTCTACATGGGACATGACAGCGAGATGCCTCCATGTGCCGTTAAGACCATAGTGGAGGAGTCACTGAAAACAAAGACGAAACTAATTATGGGATGCGAATGCGCATCATAGTATATGGGGAAGTAGTGGTACTAATGCAAGGGGAGAGTGGCTAATAGAGTTTATTTTGCGTACTAATCTGGTAGTTTGCAACAAGGGAGAAGCCCCACCCTTTGTCACTAAAAACAGGCAAGAGATTTTGGACATCAACTTGGCCTCGCAAGAACTGAATGAAATGATATCTGAGTGGCAGGTTTAAAGTGAACACAGCTTCTCAGATCATCGCTAAATCAGTTTCAAATTTGATGTTCATATCACCAAGACCATATTTCCGCCAAATGTTAGGAAGGCTGACTGGAATAGGTATAGAGAATCGTTCAATATGATTATACCGGGAATAACAGAGACAAATATGAGAAATGTGCAAGATATCGAACACGCAGTGGAGCGGATTACTAAGGCCTTCAACATCTCACTGAAAGCTGCATGCCCTAGAGGGAAGCCAAGGGGGAAAATCGACCACCATGGAGGTCTACGGAATTAAGTAATATGAGGAAATCGTGCAGGAAGCTCTTTAACAAGGCAAAGTCCACCAGAGCCCCTGAGGATTGGGACGCTTACAAGAAGAATCTGAGAGAATACAAGCAAGAACTGAGAAAGGCTCAGCATAACTCTTGGAATGATTACTGCAGCAGTATTGAGAATACGTCCGAGGCTTCCAGATTACGGAAGGTTCTAGCATCCACCAACTCTGCTCCAGGTTTCATTAAAATATCGGAGGGCAATTGGATAACGTCCTGAGAGGAGACGCTGGAGGTACTATTGGACACACATTTTCCTGGAAATCAGACGGTTGAACCGTGTTCTGGCGGTGAACAATGTTCTGTCGAGGAAATTGTATCGGAATCTAGAATAAGATGGGCGTTAAATAGCTTTGGACCATTCAAATCCCCCGGAGCTGATGGAATTACTCCGGCGGAGTTACAAGCAGTGACTGACAAAATTATCCCCTGGTTGTCGGCGATATATGAAGGATGTATCAACTTATCATATATCCCAGGAAAGTGGAGGGAAACAATCTCGTTTTCATATCTAAAACGGGAAAAGCCTCTCACTCGAGGGCGAAGGATTTCCGACCAATCAGCAAAGACAGAATTAGTCATCATTAGAATTAGTTCAGCGTATGGCTAGTTTGTGTATCTCAGGCGCATTCAGTAAGACAGGAACAAATTCCCTTAATGTCATGCTGCATCTATTGCCTTTAGAAATTTTGGCCAAACAGTCAGCTGCAACAACGGCTGTGCGGTTGCGCGAGCTATCGCTGTGGTCGGAAAAAAGTTACGGTCACAGTTCGGTCCTCAAAATAATACCAGATGTGCCTAACGTAGTGGATTACACTTTGGCGAGTCCACTTTTCGACAAAAAGTTTAAGACTCTAATCCCCAACAGTGAGGTGGGGTGAACACAGCCCCGGCGAATAAAGAATATACACGGAAAGGACTTTCTTATCTAATTCCATAATTTGACTCTTTATTTGGTCCACACGCATCTCCATACCTTCAGAAATTTGTTGTAGTTTCTCATGGAGAATTCTAGAATTTTAGACCAATTTTTCTTCTAATTTTCTAGAAGTGTTCAGAAGACAGTTTATGTTATCATTTAAAAATTCAAGTTGATTTACTGTAAATTTGGTTCCAATTCGTACTGAAAAATATATTTTCAAGAAGAACGTAGTTGATTTCATTGAAATTGTAGTAGTTTTGGTGTTTTTTATCGGCATGACAACGAAAATCGAAGGAGAGTAAAATTAAATCATGTTTAGAAAAACAAGGAAGACTCAATTGGTCATATAGCAGAATTTTCTCCATATCATCTACCATAAAAATATAGAGCAGACTATTGTTCATTCCTCCAAAGTGTGTTGGTAAACGTTTATTTACAATGTGTAATTCAATTGCACAAAGAGTTTCAGTTAGTGTCGATTCCCTAAGGATATTGGAATTGAGATCACCAGCGATTATGATGTCATTGTAATTTACAGTCAGATTTTGAAGGTTGGTTATAAAATCAGTGTAAGCAATTAATCTGTTGGGGCGATAAACACAACCGATTAGAAGTTTATGTGTATTTGCTAGGGGTTTTTTCCGGACTTTTTCCGCGGGAAATTTTTTCGAATTTCCCGGGATCCCGGTCAAAGGGAAACCTGCTTCAATGTGACATATACATATACGTTTGAATAAATTAGAAATCGCCTGAAGCTACGGTTATAAAGCGCTGTCTGGACAACTAACAATGTATATTATGTTAATCTCTTATATCAGCCATAAATCATACTAAAATAAGATATTTTGTAATACAGAAAATACAAAAACGTTTACAATGGACAGTCTGAGCAGTCAGTTATAGTATAGTTATAGTATTTTTACACTAAAGGTGGGTACTAAGTTCGAATTTAGCCGCTAAAATTGCTAAAGTGAAAACTAAATCAGTATGAAAAAGGCATAAAATTATACATATTTGTTGCAAATTTTACCAATTAAATTTTAAAGGAAATTTCATTTGTAGGTCATGATCTAAACGACTGTTAAAATTTTCTTTTAGAGTATTTAATTTTTAATTTCGAAGACACGAAAAAATTAAAAGTATTAGCGTTGCCTGAGGTCATATTTAACATAATGTCAAGTATAAATAATGTTTTGAGTTCTAACGACGGTGTATAAACATTGCTTCGGATTCTAACAAAGCAGAAGCCTGGCTTAAACATATGCCACATTAATGTCCAGAGTTTATGAAGGTAGGTTGATGAATTTAGATATATATTTGAAGAATCTGGTGTTGAGGTGATTTGTGTAACGGAAACGTGGTTCAATGAGTCTATAACTGATTCAATCATAAATGCATCTGGCTATAATTTAGTAAGAAATGACAGAAAATCATACGGTGGAGGTGTGGCAATTTACATAAAACAGAAATATAAACATAAAGTTGTCTTTACATCTGATGAAAATAATAAAGTTGAATCTATCTTTGTTGAACTTAAAGCAAATACTAGGGTTTTCCAGGGAATTCGCTATTTTTTCGCTCCCGCTTTCCCGGAAATTAAGTGGGGAATTTTTCTTTATATAAATTGCAAAGATAAATACTACAAAAACATTATTTTTAGTACAATTGGGTAAATCATCATTCTCATTACACTTCCAGAACCTACTTAAACAATTTTAACTGTATTTTTCTTTGTAAATACGGTTTTCAAATTCATTTTTAGAAGATTTTGAGTCCAATGTGAATGGGGTATAATTAAGACTAATGGTGTTTTCTTTTCTGAAAAAAGTGCTTTGCCTTCATTTTGTCTGTACAGAATGCGCATTTTTAAAATGTTACCAGAAACCTAAAAAAATGCTATCATTTCAGCGGGCAGAAAAGAATTCAAAGAAGGAAACAGGGCAATCGCAGCACTCTCGTTTGTTGGCAGTGCTGAAAATGCCCTTAATTTGCCTCTATGCGTGGCGCTATTTTCACAACAGAATTCGAAGCCTTTTCGCACTTTTGCCTGTTTTTTTTAGAAAAGAACCTAAAGAGTACATTTTCCGGGCAAAATGCAAAAAAAGTGTGCATTTTTTACAAGAAAAGAAAACGCCATAAGTATACAGGAATATACAAAATAATTTAATTGTTTTCAGTATGTTTGTTAATATAAAATTAACTTCCTATTTAAATAATGTACCAAGTAATAATAGTTGCCTTCTCTGACATAGTGGGTTCTAGCCCAGGTTCTAACGGCCCAATTGTTTAAAAGAAGGTTGCTCTCCCTAATTTATTATCGTCATATTTCTGTAAATCGGCATTCCAATAGACTGTTAGAATAAGTAAACCTTTATAAACAATGGATCATTATACTTTTTATAGCCCTTTTTGCAATTGCATAATTTCAAAATATTTCCATAATTATTGCAAGGATGTGTTTATGGAAATTGCAACATTTAACATGATAGTTACTTTAATTTCAAATATAGTTGGTGTATTCCTTTTGGAAATATTAACCGAAAATTTGCATATAGTGAAATATAGTGACTCTGTTGTATGGTGGTGACATCAAAATATGTTTCTTTCATTTGCATACAATTTTAAGGTGAGTTTAGCCGCTAAAGGTAGGTACTATGTTCGGTTTCCGCAGCGAAATCCCATACAAAACCAAAAATGCGAAAAACTACCGAAATATTTTTTCATTTGTGGTACTTTGTTTTTTTTTTCCGAGTTGAAAAACTGACGTAAAGCGCACAGTCCCTAATTAGATCGTGTTAAATCCTTCCATATGTTGAGATTAGTTAGTTTCAAAACATGGCGCCATTTGCAATGTGAATTAAGAAATAATTTATTTTTTCAAATGATTTGTGTGAAATTACAATACAAATTTGGTTCGCATTGTTATTTAAAAATGCAATAAGATCGATTGACAAAATAAAAATAACTTGGAGTGGTGTTTTCGTAATAAAGCCACCATCTAGCGGCTCCCCACTACATGATAGAATAGAAGTAATGTACATAACATGAAATTTATAGAAAAGTGTTAACAAAATAAAGTTCTATTTAGTGAATTTCTTTTTACAATCGTTTCTTTTTACTGGGTATAGGGATAATAAACACAAATGCTGGCCGTGCATCGTAATTATAAAGAAGGCAGTGCGCTTGTTGTTGCAGTACTATGGTAGCTACGAATGGAATCACAAGAATAAATTGCTATGTTCCAAAAATAAAATGCAAAAATTAATTATGCATATATCTTGCATTTTATCGATTCAAAACTCTGGTTGAATTTTATAACGTGACTGAAATAGTTATAAAATTATACATTGGGAGAGTATAACAAGAAACATTCTTCAGTAAACCAGCTACATTGCATCTCAATGTATTAATTTCAGTCAACGAAGAGTTTCTGGTATAGAACACTAACATCCCTTTGTGACGAATTATCTTGCGAAAGTCGGGAACAGTGACTTTTGCTTAGGAACTACCCTTGAACGTGAGTTATAGGCTTATGTTGATTGAACAAAAAGTTTCACTTTGACTATAGCTATTGTATGGTGTACGTGTTTTAACTGGTCACCCTAGGGATGCCAGACGTGCTCTTTTAAAGAGCACATGTGCTCTTTTTTTCAAAATGTGCTCTTAAAACAAGATAGGCCAAAAGAGCACGCAAAAGTGCTCTATTTTTAGTTAAGTACTCTTTTTGTGCTCTTCGTATGCATCACAACAAAAATTACTTCAACGCGATTAAATAAATGGTAAAAGTAAACTGAACATACGTAAGTGTCACACTACGAGATTTTCCTATGCCGTTATTTTCTAATTAAATAGTGTTTTACTTTATAACTAAGAGTTGAAGAAGAGCACGCCGATGTTACTTCTTCACTTTGTACTCTGTTCTGAATGCAAACAAACTTCTTTCAATAACATTTTTCACAAAAACACCAAACAAATGACTTACAAAGTATTGTAAGAAAATTAGCTTGAGTTGAAATGTGTATTTTATATGTATGTTATGAACATTAAATGTTTTTATTTTATTTGAAAAAGTGTGCTCTATTTTTTTCGTATGTGCTCTTTTTATAAACTGAATGTGCTCTTTTTGCCTCTTGAAAATCTGGCATCCCTAGGTCATGTTGTTCCCCCCGATGTAACAACATTGGCAAATGAAATGGCGTTATTATCCTTTGTGGGAACCGTGGTGGTGACCACTGGATTTGAAATTGCTAGTGAGGCGGCAACAGCATGGATATAAGTACACTCTTGTCCGCTGGTATTGCAATGCGATTGTGTAGATATTGTGGACACCAACGAATTAAGTTTGTTGATGAATGAGTCCATTGCTACGCATGATGTAAAAGTTAGCATAACACCGGAATTATATGTTTGTTAGATGGGCGTTACAAATTGACGGTATCCATTTGGAAAAGCTGAAGAAGACGACAATGTACCACATGTCGTTAAAGCTGTTGCCGAATGTGGTAAGACACCAGGAGTAGAGCGGCTGGCGTTTTATTCTTAACAATTATTAGTGTCCAGTGCTGTGTGAGGTTTGGTTGCAAAACAATTTAAAAACTGGTAGAAAAAACTTTTCAAAACAATTATCATGAATGCGTGTGTGTAAACAATCTAATCAGCTGCTGCGTATACATATGTAATAATTTTATGACGTTTGGCGATGTTGTCAATTAAATTTCGGAGATTTTGTGAGAAATGATCGCCCTGCCCGTCGAGGTGGTGGTGTCGGGATATACATATCTAAGAAGCTGAAGTATAGAACCATTTTTCGGTCTGACTGCTATGGCGAATGTGAATCGTTATTTATTGAAGTTGTTTGTGGGAGTGAAGTTGTACTTTTTGGAGTTGTTTATTTACCCCACGGTAATTTCAGTGCATTTGCGTCTACACATGAGGCTCTGTTGTCTAGTTATGCCCATATTATTATCGTTGGCGATTTTAATCGTAACTTATTTAATATATCTCGTTCTAGTTTTGTACGTTCTGCCTGCTTCGGTTTGGGCTTAACAGTCTCACATAATTCTTTGCCCACCCATTATGACTCTGCACACAATTCATGTTCTCTAATTGATTACGTCTTGTTGAGTGAACCCGACAGGCTTATGCACTCTTCCCAGGCTCAATGCGCATCGATCTCTCATCATGCACTGATTTATGGTTCATATAGGGCTATGGTGTCAAGGTCAGATGATGTAATTGAATACCGCGACTATAGACTTATTGATTGGGATAAGTTTTTTGATTGTCTTACGTCCTTTAACTATGAGAGCATTTACGCTACATCCGACGTTGACCATCAACTCTCCATTATTAATGATCTTGTGAACAGACTTTTTACATGTGTCCCAGTGGTTAGACGTAGGATGTGTAGAAGGAAGGACTCGTGGATGCGTTCGAGAGAGGTGATACTTGCTCGATCGCTCATGGACTTGGCGCACATGGAATTTCGGAAGAACCCAACCGAGGAGAATGGGCGCATTTTCCGTATATACCGCAATAGGTGTAAATTGGTCATGCGCAGGGCAAAAAGAAATCATAATATACGAGAGTTTGATGGTATGAGCAGTTGCCAATTGTGGAAGACCCTTCGTGGGAACGGATGTTCAAGGGAAATTGTTGTTCCGGACGTGAGTGTTGATGCGCTAAACGAACACTTTCTCAGTAACAGAGCAACTGTTCCATGTAGATCCCAATTACCATCGAGTTCTTATGAAAATGACCAATTCTCGTTTGACTGCATTTTTGAAGAGGATGTTATGGTGGCGATTCAGAGAATTAAATCAAATGCTGTCGGAGTAGATGGAATACCCATTAAATTTCTCAAGATCATTTTTCCTTACATTTCAAGGTACATAGTACACATTTTTAACAGTATATTCACTACGTCCACATATCCTGCGGCATGGAAACTTGCGCGAGTGGTACCAGTACCAAAATCTGGCGAATCATCCAATGTTGAGAATTTCAGGCCTATCAGCATTTTACCCGCTCTTTCTAAGATTTTCGAATATATTATGAACGATTTTATTCAACATTACGTTAATGGTCATAATCTCATAAGTTCTCATCAGTACGGGTTTCGGCATGGATACGGTACGTGTTCTCATTTAGTTCAACTGACGGACACGGTTAGAAGGAGTATTGATGCTGGGTTAAGTGCTGTCCCCGTGTCTCTCGACCTATCCAGAGCTTTTGACAGTGTGGATCACTAATTCAAAAACTCTCACACGATTACCGTTTTTCAAATACTTCTTGTAGGCTTCTGCTGTCTTATTTGTCTGGTAGGTCGCAGTATGTTTCGCTAGGTGGTTTTAATTCATCTGTTCGTCCAATTACCTGCGGGGTACCACAGGGTTCCATTTTGGCACCGCTTTTATTTATTCTTTTTATAAACGATATCGCTAACCATATTCATCACCCCCATTGCATACCCTATTTATATGCTGATGACATTCATCTTTTATTTATTGGCAGCTCGATTAGTGATATATCTGCGCTGGCGAATAGTGTGTTGGTCGATGTTGAGAATTGGGTAACTTTGAATGGACTTGATGTTAATTCTTCTAAGAGCAAAGCTATGTGTTTTTTAACTGGTCGGGGTGTTCAACGGGAGCCAGAGATAGTATTTGGTGGTGTAAGAATTAGTATTGTTGATGAGATGAAGTGTTTGGGAGTAGTCCTTGATTGTCGTCTTGACTTTGGTACTCATATCAATTGTATTAGGTCCAGGATTATTTTCACGCTTCGTAGACTGTATTCCTTGAACACCTTTTTGCCGCGCTACGTGCGAGAGCGTGTTGCATCAGCTTTGTTGATGTCACATATTTATTACTGCTTAGAGGTAGTCTCCGGAACGTCCAATGCCAATTTAGTCAGGATTGAGCGTACGTTTAATATGATCGTTCGATATGTCTTCGGTATTAGGCGGCGCGAAAGTATCTCAAGTTATGCGATTCAGTTTTTGGGATATCCATTTAAATTTATATATGACGTACGGGCGTTGGTGTTATTCTATAGAATTGTGAAGTCTGGTTTACCGCCCCCTTTGAGAGACAAGTTTATTTTTTCTAGGACTGCCAGAAATCCGCAGTTGATAATTCCCCATATGGTAACCCAATTTTACGAACGTTCTTTTCTGGTGAGAGTGATTCGCGCTTGGAATCGTCTTCCACTTGAATTAAGAAATTTTTCATATTCTGTTCCTATGTTTAGACACAAACTCGCTTCCTATTTTTTAACTCTATGATGGAAGTTCGTTTTATGATGATCTACCAACTTAACATTAGTGCAGCTAGGGCTATTAATATTAATATTTGTAAACAGTTTTTGTGTTTTTAATATATGGCTGGGGAGCCGCGTTATTTGTACATTGCTTAAGAAGGTAATTGAATTGCAAACTACTTATATTTGTAATAATGTTATTGGCCTTGAAGGCTTTATATTACAATAAAGGAATAAATAAAATAAAATAAAAAAATAAAAAATAAACGCGAAATATTTCCAAAATGGCTGTTTTCTTCCTTCGAAATCTATTGTCAACACTCTCATTTTTCAACGCGAAAGAATGATTTAGGGACTTTTTTTCGTGCCAATAAACATAGTAACTACCTTAAAGTGAAAACTAAATCAGTAAAAAAGGCATACAATTATACATATTTGTTGCAAATTTTATTATAACTTGATGAGGAATTGCCCAAAGCAAATTTTCACAAAGTTTGTATTTGTATTGATTTAGTTTTCACTTTAGCGATTTTAGCGGCTAAACTCGAACTTAATACTCACCTTTAGTGTAAAAAATTCCACTATAACTGACTGCTCAGACTGTCCATTATAACCATTGTAAACGTTTTTGTATTTTCTGTATTACAAAATATCTTATTTTAGTATGATTTATGGCTGATATAAGAGATTAACATAATATACATTGTTAGTTGTCCAGACAGCGCTTTATAACCGTAGCTTCAGGCGATTTCTAATTTATTCAAACGTATATGTATATGTCACAATGAAGCAGGTTTCCCTTTGACCGGGATCCCGGGAAATTCGAAAAAATTTCCCGCGGAAAAAGTCCGGAAAAACCCCTAAATACACCCTCAAAAAAAATCGCTTCTTTAACATATGTTCCAAACATATTTTGCAGGAAGCACATATATTATTGGATACTGCCGAAACATTAATATGTTTGTTTTATGTGAACATATTATATGTTTGGAAGCGTTTTGAGCCCAAAAATATTATATGCTTGGAAGAATTTTTCCCAAAGACTCATTCCCTAACATACTCGTTATTTTCACTTCCACGAAATATTTTAATCCTTGGCACCTTTTTCTGTAATACAAATAATGTTGTAGAAATTATTCACTTTTATAAATTTTTTAAATTTTACCTTTCGCCTGCACGGAGAATCGAACCGAGGACCATACAGTTTGTACGCCAACACACTATCAACTGGGCTACGTAGCTGTTATGGTCACCAGCAGATTATTATCGTTATAAGTTACATTTATATAGCATAGTTTGCAGCGCCCACGAGCCCATGCAAACATAACATTATTTAACAGAAACATACATTTGTTTGCCACGTGGAGCAGTGGTTAGCATGTCTGCCTTGAATGCAAAGGGTCGTGGGTTCAATCCCTGCTCCGACCGAACACTTTTTTTTTTTTTTTTTAATTTACACATTTATATTTATACTATATAAAATTTTTATAATGAAACTTCGAAATGTGGGTTATTAAAGATTTATAGTCATTAACAGTGCTTGATATAAACGAAATTGACTGATGTTTGGATAAAATATTATTTTTTATTGCAAAAATAACAATTTTGTAACAAAAAACTGTTTTTGGTACAAAACTTTAAAATTTGGAAGGAATTCAAAAACTCTAACAAAAGAAGAACGTGAAGTCTAGTAGTAACATACATAAATAATTTTATAATATAAACATAAATTTATTTAGGCGTGAACAGTTTTTTACTAGCATTTAACACCATCGCTCTAAAATGTATTTTATTTTTCTTTAATAATTCATTTTAAAGAAAATAAACTTTTTAAATTGTTTTAGCTGCAAAACTCTAACTTAATGCCCGCTTTTATATTTGAAGGTGTCGGTCAACTCCTCGTGGACTACTTATTAATAAAGAGGAACTAAACTTTGTTTTTATACATTTTACTGTGTAATTTTTCACTATTTCCTCCTTATTTCATTTTACTGTCCCAACTCTAAAAAGAGTATAGTGTCCTTTCGTTATTTTTATGAAGACTCCTGATTTCTTTTAACGAACCAAGAAAAAAATTGTGCCCATAATGCCAAAATGATAAACAAAACACATGTCCACACATACATAAAATGCTGCTCTCAAGGCGAAAACATATGCTGTTTGTGTTTCAAATGTCTATTCTCTTGGTTCCGAATGTCCATTCTCTTTATTCAAATTAAATAATATTTAGACTTAAGCATATAATTTTTGGCCTTATCATAAAAGAGTTTTCCGAAACAACATACAAGCGGTTTCACAGAAATTGTTCTCTTTTGATTCTTTCGCTGTGTTATGTTGATGTCTTTTGTCAACTCTCCCGGTTTCCATCTCTATTTCTTTCTCTATACTCTCTCTCTCTCTCTGTCGCTTTGAATAAAATATCACAACATATGTATATTTAGTCGAAATTTGTAAATTTATATATGTTTGCATTCACACATATGATTTTTATGAAACATTCATGCCCCAAACATAATATATTCTAACATATTAACATAGATGTCCCAAACATTTAGTGTTAGTTTAGGAACATTACATGTTTGCACTTAAATATATTGTGTTTTAAAATTGTGCCCGAAACACATTTTGTTTATATCGGAACATATGAAAAACATATTTTTCTAAGAGTGTACACATAAACTTCTAATCGGTTGTGTTTATCGCCCCAACAGGTTAATTGCTTACACTGATTTTATAACCAACCTTCAAAATCTGACTGTAAATTACAATGACATCATAATCGCTGGTGATCTCAATTCCAATATCCTTAGGGAATCGACACTAACTGAATCTCTTTGTGCAATTGAATTACACATTGTAAATAAACGTTTACCAACACACTTTGGAGGAATGAACAATAGTCTGCTCTATATTTTTATGGTAGATGATATGGAGAAAATTCTGCTATATGATTTAATTTTACTCTCCTTCGATTTTCGTGGTCCTGGCCACCAAAACTACTACAATTTCAATAAAATCAACTACCTTCTTCTTGAAAATTTATTCTTCAGTACGAATTGGAACCAAATTTACAGTAAAAAACAGCAAATTAACTTGAATTTTTAAATGATAACTTAAACTGTCTTCTGAACACTTCCGGGCCACAACATACATTCCGTGCCACAACGGTTACAAAACGAGTGGTTCACTGAATCTATAGAATCGAAATCAATTGAATAAGGCAATACAGAGAGCCAAAATAAATTACTATCATCCACAATTTAGCTCAGCATTGAACTCTAAAAAGAAGTGGAAAACAATACGTGAAATTGGAATTGGATCTTCTAGCCAAGCTCAAGTTAATGCTGACCCTAATGAGTTGAATGACTATTGTTTTTAAATTTGCTTACTGGTAATAACAGAAATCTCTTGAACACTTCCATGATTCAGTTAAATGCACCAAATTTTCCCGCCGGATCTGATTTCGAATTCTCTTGTATACAACCAAACGATGTACTTAATAGATGCTTGTCCGTAAGGTCAAATGCAATTGGAATTGATTGTATTGACCCTAAATTTATTAAAATATGTTTACATGCAATTTTGCCTTATATAACGCATGTCTTCAATACAATTATAATGACTAGTAACTTTCCAACTTGCTGGAAGCATGCTAAAATTGTACCAATTCCTAAGTCAAAAGGGGGCACTGAATATCGTCCGATTTCCATCTTGCCTTATTTGTCAAAAACTTTTGAAAGCATTCTGTATGAACAGATATCACAAAACATCGATAGCAATAAACTCTTGTTCCAAAACCAATCTGGATTTAGGTCTAATCACAGCTGCACGACTGCATTTATTGATGTTGCAGTTAATATTCGGTCATCAATTGACGACGGATTGGTCACATGTCAAACTTTATTGGACCACTTTAAAGCATTCGACTGTGTGAACCATGGCTTACTATGTACCAAATTAAGGTACAAATTAAATTTTTCTACTACTGCAGCCAAATTAATCTTGACATACCTACGGAACCGAATATAGTCTGTACTGGTTAACAACATAACATCCCGGCCGCTGGAAGTCCAGAGTGGTGTACCTCAAGGTTCAATTTTAGGCTCACTCCGGTTTTATACATATATAAATGATCTTCCGAACTCCCTCAAGTTTTCAAATATTCACATCTATGCCGACGATGTCCAAATATATTTGAGAAGTCGGATCTTACGCAAGGAATAGCGAAACTAAATCAAAATTCATGATTATGTCTAAAAGAACAATACAACCCTATATTTAATATCCTGTGAAAATTGGTAGTGAAAACATCGAACACGTTACAAAGTCTAAAAATTTGGGTATAATTTTTAATGACAATTTCACATGGAATGATCATATTTGCTCCACGTCTGGGAAAGTTTTTGGAATGTTACGTACATTATATCAAACTCAATACTTTACACCTCAACATATAAGAGAACTACTGGCAAAATCATACTTGATGTCGATCCTACTCTATGGGTGTGAAGTCTTTTTCTCCTGCGACGCTAGGACCAGGTCCCGCCTTGAGTCTGTCTACAATGCGGTTGTGCGATATGTTTATGGCCTTAAACGCTATGAAAGTTGTTCGTCCTTTTCAAGGAAGTTATATGGAGTCGAATTTAAACAACTGATGGACATACGAATTCTCATACTATTGCATAAACTTATCTATACCAAAACACCTACATACCTTTATGATAAATTACGATTCGGAAGGACTAACCGGAGAATCCTCCTAATACCTCAACAACACCAACTTCTAATTTCAGAATGACACTTTTTTCTCACAGCATGCCGTCTTTGGAACTCTTTACCTTCATCAATACAATTCATTCACAACGCTAATATGTTTAAAAAATCGCTTTACAGATTTTACTCTCAATAGTCTGTCTTTTTCATTAATATTTGTCTTCTTTGTACTTTCATTGTTAATGTTTTTATGAAAAAGGTCGTTAATCTATTGAATATTATATATTTTATGGCATAAATTGTATAAAATTGTAACTCTACCACATCAAATCACACACTGCAATCAAACGATTATAATATCTTATTGTGTGTGAAACTTCGAACAAATAAAATTGAAAAAAAAATAAACAAAAATACAGTACAGTATAAACTTGTTATAACTTATAGTAAAAATCTAATTAAGTTAACAAGTTACTTTTCTTTGTGTATAGGGAGGCCTAGAAAGAACATTTGCAAGCACATTAAATATACCGCTGGGTCACTCTTATTTACTCTTACACTGCTAACTTTGCTCATTAAGAAACCTTAAAGTTTCTTATCACTTCACACAGTTCGTAGCAACAAGTATTCATGCCAGTACCGTGTGTATGCTATTTAGGTTCTGACACAAATTACGATAAACTTTCTAATTATTGTTATACTATAAACATTCTGATTCGTCACTTCTATACATGGAATGAAGTACAAAGTCCAAAAGATTTGATTTCTGAGCTGCTATTGAGGCTAATATATGCTGTTGAACTCTTAACAACGAATATTGTTGATCAATCATAGAAAAGCGTCGCAAAAAAAGCGTAGGCAAAAAAGTAGTGAAAATGTTCTTAATGGATCTTGAAGTGGTGCAAAAAAATGGGTCATAGGACGCATGTTCACCATTTCAACAGCCGTTGCACTGAATTTGCATAACTTCTTAAGGTGTGATGCGAATCCAGTATATATATATATATATATATATATATATATATATATATATATATATATATATATATATATATATATATATAATATATATATATATATATATATATATATATATATATATATATATATATATATATATATATATATATATAAAGGGTGATTTGTTAAGAGCTTGATAACTTTTTTTTTTAAAAAAACGCATAAAATTTGTAAAATCTCATCGGTTCTTTATTTGAAACGTTAGATTGGTCCATGACATTTACTTTTTGAAGATAATTTCATTTAAATGTTGACCGCGGCTGCGTCTTAGGTGGTCCATTCGGAAAGTCCAATTTTGGGCAACTTTTTCGAGCATTTCGGCCGGAATAGCCCGAATTTCTTCGGAAATGTTGTCTTCCAAAGCTGGAATAGTTGCTGGCTTATTTCTGTAGACTTTAGACTTGACGTAGCCCCACAAAAAATAGTCTAAAGGCGTCAAATCGCATGATCTTGGTGGCCAACTTACCGGTCCATTTCTTGAGATGAATTGTTCTCCGAAGTTTTCCCTCAAAATGGCCATAGAATCGCGAGCTGTGTGGCATGTAGCGCCATCTTGTTGAAACCACATGTCAACCAAGTTCAGTTCTTCCATTTTTGGCAACAAAAAGTTTGTTAGCATCGAACGATTGCGATCGCCATTCACCGTAACGTTGCGTCCAACAGCATCTTTGAAAAAATACGGTCCAATGATTCCACCAGCGTACAAACCACACCAAACAGTGCATTTTTCGGGATGCATGGGCAGTTCTTGAACGGCTTCTGGTTGCTCTTCACTCCAAATGCGGCAATTTTGCTTATTTACGTAGCCATTCAACCAGAAATGAGCCTCATCGCTGAACAAAATTTGTCGATAAAAAAGCGGATTTTCTGCCAACTTTTCTAGGGCCCATTCACTGAAAATTCGACGTTGTGGCAGATCGTTCGGCTTCAGTTCTTGCACGAGCTGTATTTTATACGGTTTTACACCAAGATCTTTGCGTAAAATCTTCCATGTGGTCGAATAACACAAACCCAATTGCTGCGAACGGCGACGAATCGACATTTCATGGTCTTCAGCAACACTCTCAGAAACAGACGCAATATTCTCTTCTGTACGCACTGTACGCATTCGTGTGGTTGGTTTAATGTCCAATAAAGTAAACTGAGTGCGAAACTTGGTCACAATCGCATTAATTGTTTGCTCACTTGGTCGATTATGTAGACCATAAATCGGACGTAAAGCGCGAAACACATTTCGAACCGAACACTGATTTTGGTAATAAAATTCAATGATTTGCAAGCGTTGCTCGTTAGTAAGTCTATTCATGATGAAATGTCAAAGCATACTGAGCATCTTTCTCTTTGACACCATGTCGGAAATCCCACGTGATCTGTCAAATACTAATGCATGAAAATCCTAACCTCAAAAGAATCACCCTTTATATATATATATATATATATATATATATATATATATATATATATATATATATATATATATATATATATATATATTATATATATA